>NW_016158851.1:82557-99298 GCF_001687245.7 Rhagoletis zephyria | reverse complement strand
GCCAAACACGATGTTGATTCGTTGCTCTCTAGCCAATAGAGGTGCAAAACTATCGATGGCACTATCGATAGTATCGATGTTTTTTATTTTTCCCTACTATCGATTGTTTTTTGGTCCTATCGATAGTCCGACAGACATGTGATTCAGTATTTATTTTAGTTTTATTTCTTCTTTTCTTTTCATTTCTCTTAAACATCCAAGTTGAACTAAAAATTTGGTTGCTACTTTTTTAAAAGAGTAATGTCAAATTTCGAAAATGACGGAAAACCTTGCATCTTTTAAAATACCGCTAAAAAACTTATTCAAATTAATTTATACCAAAACTTTCAATATTATCTACCACCACTATTTACTATTTATGAAAAGGTAAATAACACCATTACTTCTCAGATAAAAAATGGTATCTTCATCTAAAATTGAAATTTACTTGATGAATGCCTTATATATGACGGAGGATATCTAAAACCACAAATATAAAATTTCAGTTTGCCCAATTTTTTTCCATTTCAATTCATTTCAAATTTTCAATAACTTTACTTCTAACTTGACGGTTAAACAATTAAAAAAAGTGTAAAGTAGTTTACAAGAATATCCAAACGTAGTTTCGAAATATATTCGTAAGGAAATCTTCATACGAAAATTGAGCCAAAACCATATAAATACGATACTATCGACGATATATCGATAGTTTTGAAAATAATATCGAAAACTATCGATGGTCTGACTATCGATAGTTTTGCACCTCTACTAGCCAACGACTAAACGGTAGAGCGTAAGAATACGTGTGAGTTGATCTTCCTCAATTGTGGTATGAAGCGCCGACCACTTAAGTAGAGTACCTACTTTGGTGAAGTAATAGCAAGTACGTAAAGTATTTACCTCAGTATATCCAGTAAACAAACTTACCTATTTTTTCCACCAAATTTGGTCCCCATAAAGGACTAGTGTTGCAAGCAACGCTTTTTCGGCAATAAGGGTGTTGTGTAGCAATTTTATGTGGTGAAAATTATTTTAGCACTGGAAAAATGGATAGAAGAATATTGCAGTGCGATTGAACATCTCAGGTTTAAATGAAATATAAATGTATTAGGAATATTTATTTTACTAATAAATACCAGCTTTTTTTTATTTTACTGTATCGAGGTCGTTGCACGAATATTTGTAATTTAGTATTTAAGTTAATTGTGAAATATATTGAATGCACAAATTAAATTATGGGAGCGATTTATTCACATAGAATTGGAAAAAGGGTTGATGATATACTACAAATAAATTGTGAGTCTGCGAAAATATCTTTTCAGCATATGAATATACTTCTTAACTTTTTTCCGAAAATTTCATACAGGCTCGAAATTATGCCAGTAACACTCAAATATCGTCGCTTGGATGGAAAATTTCCGTAAGCGTCATTTTGACAGTTTTTAGTTAAAGATGCGGTTATATATTTTAAAATCAGATATTTCGCTTTTTTGCTAACAGTTTTTTGGATATCTTTAGTTTCCGAGTAATTGACTAAAATCGTTTGGTACAAATTACGTTGGTAATGCTGTCGTACTAAACCAATCAAGATTTTCAAATAGCGTCATCTGTTTTTAAATATCTGCTTTAGTTTTAGACATATTCAGCCTTATCATGAGTTTCATTTTCTCCAACCGGGCCACCTTTTCACTTTTCGTTTCCGTGTATTCACTACGGGTGGGTGAAAACATTTCTGGCGAAATTTTGTTTGGGCGAAACTCACGATTAGGCTGATTAGTGAAAAGTATCGCTAATATATAAAAAAATGTATCACATTTTAAAACTGACTGCAACATTTTTGCCAAAGGCATATACGACAAAATTTTATCAAACTCATAAATGGTTGACACTAAACTAAAAAATAAGATAATTTAAGAATTTCGTGAACTAGTACATAGCATTTTCCGACACTTTGGAGAAAAGCTGTAGTCGTGTTTCTGAGAAATTGCATTCCAAACTTCAATCGTGATTTCCCGAAACCTGCCGAAAGTAACATGCAACGATCTTTTATCTAGGCGACGATATAACATTTAGCTAAAATATGCATCTAAATAAATTATAATTGTCATTATTTTCGCAGTTGAAGTATTATATGCCAGGCGGGTAACAGGTAAATACATACATATGTATGTAAGTATACCCAAATTAGCACGTTGAGCTTGTATAATTATCCCTCTCTAATGCATTAATTCCATATACGTCAGGACCAACGCCCGACGCAGTTATGTCTTTATTTAATAACGGCTCTATGACAAAATATTCAAGAAATATATTCTTAGATTTTTATTTACTTCATTTGATGCATCAATATTGACCTGATTTTTTTTTAATACCAGGAATAAATATTTAATAAAAAACTATTTCACTTAAGCTTAACCAACTTTTAGTTGCTTGGAGCTAATTTTGGAACGCTTCATGAAATATTTTCATAGACGGTAAATGCAATCCTGAGTGCATCGTTAATGAGCTGAAAAACCAAAACAAATTAAATTTGTGGAATGGAGCCTTTTGAAATGGCCTTTACAAACGGCAATGGAATTTTGACATTATTCAAGGAATTGTGAATATAAGCTGCCTTCCATTTGGCATATTTGCGGGTTAAACCTTCAGAAAGTTACAAAAAAAACATTATTTTCTATTTTTATTATTATATATTTTTGAAATAAAAATACTCCACCTTGTACACCAGAAAATTTCTTTAAACCATCTTGGGCAGCAGTTTGTTGATATTATCTTCACGGTTGCCGAAATCACCAACCTCAACGTAGTGGTCACAGTAAGTTGGAGGCATTCTTTAAGTGCGATCCAACAGTGAATATTTCGTGCGCCAAATAATCAACGCACTGAATATCGTGCGCTCTGCGCAATTTGCGTTCGATCACAAAGTTGTCAGAGTTTGGGACATGTTGATGGTTGTGCTTGACAATTCCACGTTTGTAGATCAATTCACGAACTGATTTAAGATCTCGATAGCCCCATGTAATATAGGGTTCGGCAATCCGTGGCATATTAATGGTTGCTTGTTGAACAAACCGTTGTTAATGTGGCGAAGACGGAACCACAGTAAAACGTTACGCACTTTTGGTGCAACTTTGTTGATACCGCAGACACAGATCACGGGCACGTAGAATGGGCCGCGTTTCTTTGCCAGACGGCGCAACTTCATATTTTGGTTGATATTTCTCAGCATGCTCCATGTTTTCACGCTTGCGGAGTGCAATCACAGCAGAGCGCTTTAGTTTACGCTTGATCAGGATAGAACGTTTGCTGACCTGCTTCTTGCTTAACTTCAGCTACGACTCGGGGGCAGCAGGCAGCTTCCTGGAAGGTAGTTTTTCGTTTGCTTTGGGCTTCTTACCGGCCGTGGTGGCAGTCATCTTATCTTGTCACTTAGCACGTTGAGAAGGCGAAAAAAAAGTNGTCACGGAGATATTTTGGTTGATATTTCTCAGCATGCTCCATGTTTTCACGCTTGCGGAGTGCAATCACAGCAGAGCGCTTTAGTTTACGCTTGATCAGGATAGAACGTTTGCTGACCTGCTTCTTGCTTAACTTCAGCTACGACTCGGGGGCAGCAGGCAGCTTCCTGGAAGGTAGTTTTTCGTTTGCTTTGGGCTTCTTACCGGCCGTGGTGGCAGTCATCTTATCTTGTCACTTAGCACGTTGAGAAGGCGAAAAAAAAGTTCGCCAAATATTTGGAGCACATCTTATATAACGCCACTCGACTTATAACATTTCTATTAAACACATTTTAATTTAATTAATTACTTTTTCAATACATAGATATGCTGCAACCAGGCACTTACTTTCCCAAATTCCATCTTTCTTATCGGCATAATTTTCCAAATGTGCCTGAGCTGCTACTTCATACTAATAACTTCATTTTCCAACTGCGTCTTCTTTGTTGCCTCAACATATCCTAAAAAGAGATAAAATTTACATTAAACAATAGAAATCGCAAAAATTAGCAAATAAAATACTCACTTCATTTTGTTTTGTTGTCAAATTTCTGAGAAATGTGAATTCACCACAATGCAATATAGAAAGAACAAGGACCAGGGATGTAATTTTAAGTATTCAGTGGCAATGCGCAGAGCGTTCCGAGTAGCAAAATTAATTTGTATCAAATATAACATTAAACGGTGTTTTTTAATATTACTAATAAGAGTACATACATTATATGGTATTTCTTTCAAAAATTAATGCACTATATGCATTTTTTTTTAATATTTCCTAAGTTTCTATCATTAGTGCTGAAAAGCAACCCTGCGTGTAAGAAATTATGTGGTACCTAAAATTTCACCCCATAACCTAAAATTTCACCCCCCAACTTTATCCCCATAAAGGACTTCACCACAGTTTTTTTACTGGATATACTGAGGTATTTACTCTCTCAACGCCAAGTAGTGTATTTATGCGGAAAAAGAATAACAATGTGTTGTGAGTAGAGTACAATGCAAATAGTACTTATTGAACGAAATGCGGCAAATACACTTGCGCTGGCCTTTAATATATACCTTACTACAAACACCTACGTACCATAAATATGTCTGCATACTAAGTTTCACGTTTATGTGACTTATGTTCCGAAGTTATAGCTGATTAAAAATTCCACGCCTTTGGGATGTGCCTCGCCCCCTTTTACAGACTCATCTTACTTCTTACTAATATTATAAATGTGAAAGTTTGTATGTTTGGATGTTTGGAAAATCATCACGCGGAAACTACTGAACGGATTTGCATGAAGTTTTGTACGCAGATAGCTTTTGGCAGATTGGTTAATAGGCTCTTCCTTTAAGAGTTGCCACCTGTTAAAAAGTTTAATTTATTCAATATGCGGGAACGACTGAATGGATTTGCATGAAAATTTGCACACAGATAGGTTATGACCTAGACTGGAAAATAGGCTACTTTCCTTAAGAGTTGCCACCTGTTAGAAAAGTTTAATTAAATTAATACGCGAAAACGACTGAATGGATTTGCATGAAATTTTGCAGGCATATAGCTTATGACCTACAGTGAGAAATAGGCTAATTTTTTGGAAGAGTTTCCTCCTGTTAAAAAACTAAACTTGAACTAATACGCGGAAACGACTGAACAGATTTGCATGCCATTTCGCACAGAGATAGCCTATGACCTACGTTGGAAAATAGGCTACTATTTTAAAAGTTATCACGTGTTAGGAAAGTATAATTAAATTAATACGCGTAAATGACTGAACTGATTTGCATGAAAGTTGGCACACAGACAGCTTATGGCCTAGATTGGAAAATAGGCTACTTTTTTAAGAATTGCCAGCTGTTTGAATGAAATTTTGCTCAAAGATGTTTTATGACCTGGATTGAAAAATAGGCTACTTCCTTAACCGGTTTTTCGATCAGAACGAAATTTAGTACGCTTACTACGGATTTCGGAAGGATGGTCTTAGACTGAAAGTAAGTCCGGTAACTCAAGGCCCCTTCCATACAAATTAGATTTTTCATATTACATACATATCTCTGGAAGTATTTGTGGGGGAGAACTGAAACTTGGTATAGTGATAGGTATGTGAAATCAATGTTGGAATTAATCCATTGATGTTTTAATCAGTTAGTTAATTCGATTAAATTCAATCTGATTACAGTTAATCATGATTAATTTTAATCTGACTAAACAGTTAATCGTAACCGCGATTAAAAAATTAATTTTTAATCATTAACTCTTAATTTGATCAAGTAGGTTTGGTGATTAATTAAGTTATGCTGGAATTTCCCTGTGCACATAAACCAAGTTAATCCGGTCTGGCTAAGTCGGGTTTCCTCATCAATCTAAGCAATTTAGTGTGCATTTTNTTGCACCTCCCATACTGACCGAAAGTTTCATATTGCATATCTCTTCAAATGGGGTAAAGCACTCAAGCTTGGTATGGAAATACATATGTATGTATGTATGTGAAACTAATACCATACTCATGGAGAAAAATGAGAGTTATTGGAAAAGGTGGTGTGGCAACTCCCATGCAAATTGATTTTTCTATGCTGCATATCTCTGGAGGTNAATTGCTCATGGAAAAAATGTGAGTTATTAAAAAAGAAGGCATGTCGCCTCCCATACATACTAAAAACTTCTTAATACATATCTCTGGAAGGATAGAAAATCTCTCGAAGTATTTTAAATTTGTTATGGAGATTTATTTTATAAGTGCCGTACTAACAATAAATTTCATTAAATGGAAAAGGGAGAGCCGGGTTCGGCCTTATAATCTAAAGATCTCTTGAGGCATTTGCTACAGTAATGAGAAGTGGTATTTTATCAAGGCCAGGTTACTAAATTTGAGTTGGAAATATTAGAACCCGCCGTGACACCTCCAAGAAGGTTACACATTCACGCGTCGTATACCTGGAACCATTTTAAGGTAAACTTAGAGAGATTGATATCTTTCGTATGGTAACGCACAGACGAGATTTTATAATTTCATAGTTTTAAACGGCCTAAATACCTTAACTCGCTTAAAAATAACGAGCTATAACGAAATGGGCACAGAAATAAAATCTAACATCTAGGGAGTTCACAAGGTGTTGTATACTGTCGTACTGTTGTATGTCATAAACTTTAAACGGCTAAAACTATATTTAAGGAATTCGCAAGCTAACATAAAAGTTTTATTATGAAATTTCACACCATTAAAAATAGTTGGTGGTGATTTCAAGTCATCTAAACATTTATTTAGCCGTTAAAAACTTTACAACATACAACATTACGACACCTTTTGAACCACCCAATCATTAAATTATTTTTCATATTTGTATAAAAGCGCGGGGTGAAACCCGCGGGTAAAATCTAGTTTATATATATACCTTACTAAAAGCACCTACCATAGATATGCCTGCATACCAAATTTCAAGTTCATGTGACTTACTGTTCCGAAGTTATAGCTGATTAAATATTTCACGCCTACGGGAGGTGCCACGACCCCTTTTACAAACTCATTTATGTATACCCTACTATAAGCACCTATATACCTTAGATATGTCTGCATACCAAGTTTCACGTTTATGTGAGTTATGGTTCCGAAGTTATAGCTGACTAAAAATTCCACGCCTTTGGGATGTGCCACGCCCCCTTTAACTGACTAATTTATATATATACCTTGCTAAAAGCACCTACCATAGAAATGTCTGCATATCAAATTTCAAGTTCATGTGATTTACGGTTCCGAAGATATAACTGATTAAATATTTCACGCCTACGGGAGGTGCCATGCCCCCTTTTACAATTCCGCCCATTTTCTCCCATGAGTATGGAATTAATTTCATTTATCTCGTTCCAAGTTCCAGTACTCTACCACAAATATTTTAAGAGATATACAACATGAAAATTTTAGTTAGTATGGGAAGTGCCACGCTCCTTTTCCAGTACTGCCGATTTTTCTCTATGCCTATAACCTTCCCGGGATAAAAACAAATAAGTGTGCAAAGTTTCGTGCGATTCCATGTCGCTGTTCAAAAGTTATAAGGTAATAAATAAACAGACATTCCCATTTATATATATAGATAAAGAAGCAATTGAATCGGTGAGTTCGACAACCGTACAAGTCCAAAGGTTGACAGTTAAAGTAAAAATATGAGAAATCAACGGGATTTTTTACCAACTTAAAACTTACTACCAGAATTAAATCGGCTACAAAACTGCAAAATATTTTCAAAGATTCTGATTAAAAAATTTGAAAATTGGGTGAAAATTTGCAGAATTTTTATAATTTGTGTACAAAGTTTAAAATGTAAATTTATATAATGTTTGCTGTAAAACCAACTAGACTTTTACATATAAAAAATTTAAAGAAACAAAAGACAAATAGCCAAAACTGTTCAAAATATTGAACTCCTATTATTTTGTGGACAACTGTATGTAAGCACTAGAATTTATTAAAAAAAAAAACTAAAATATAGGCATGTTTGGTGCAATTGATTATATGTTCATATAAAAAAAATAAAATTGAAAAAATTACATCGACATCGACAACCATAATAGGGCCGATTATAAAATGAAGTGCCCTAAGGCGTCTGTTGTCTGTCTGAACGCGTTAAACTCAAAAACTGCCAATAGAATTTTAATATGGTTTAGTATAAATTTGCCGAAATGTGGAGATATACTAGTTGAAGGTGTTAGGGAAAAAATCATGTAGACGCCATTTATCTACACTAAAACAATTAAATAAGTAAATCTAATCTTACAAGATTGGTGTCAAACGAATGGTGCTTGAGAAATAAAAAAGTTAAAATGATTTAGGTAAGTTACATACATATCGTCCCGTTTCTGCCTTAACCGGGTATCTACAATTTTGGGGAAAACTAATATTACCACTTATAACAGCTGTTTAAGCGTCACACTATTTGAAAATAGAACAAAGACTTAATGAGGGTTCTCACTACTGTTAGTGAAACCAGAAATATTAAGTAAATAAATAATATAAAAAAAACTTTTTAATATACAACGCTTTTATAAATGGACTAAAAAGTAGAAAATAATACTTCTCAGTCCCATAGAATTTGTTTTGATAACTTTTGATTTTGAAATTTTAGCAAAAGTCATTATAAACAATCTATGAAATTGAAAATGAAAANGTAGATATTTCATCTATTTATAATATTATTAATTTGATGTGATAAGGACAGCCCATCTGAAGTATGTTGACTTATAGTTGCAACAATGCACTTTCAACATGGGCTGGCAATACTTTAAGACCATCAGATTGGGCTGGCTGTAGATATTTCATTTATTTATAATATTAATAATGTCCTAATGCACTTTCAACATGGGCTGGCAGTACTCTAAGACCATCAGAATTGGCAGGCAACGTTGAATTCATTTTATATGCACTGTAAATAAATGTTTATCAAAATTTCAAGTCATCTGAAGTATGCTGACTTATAGGTGCAACAATGCACTTTCAACATGGACTGGCAGTACTAAGACCATCAGAATTGGCAGCTAACGTTGAATTCATTTTCTATACACTGTAAATAAAATTCTATCGAAATTTCAAGTCATCTGAAGTATGTTGAGTAATCGGTTTTTATTGACATCTTTAATCGCTAAAAACGCATAATCAAGACCGCTGTTCAGCAGCCAGCCCCCCGATCTCGATTTATATATTAACAAGCTAAGCTCACAAAAAATCTCAATCGATCTGAAGTATGATGAGTTTTTTGGTCATGAGCTCCTGGTCTAAAATGTATCATGTGTTATATGGTAGAAAATGCGTAACACCCTCCACAAAAAAAATTCTTAAAAATCAACGATAATCTTTAACGACATGAAACTTGCACTTCCTTATACTACAATTGAATAGGCTACAAGCTGCATACCCGAAAATTTTCTAAATATGATTATGGCAGATACTATATACTCGCTAAATTTGAATGACCATCTTCCCCTTTCTAAGGTTTTTTGCGGAACAGAAATAGAAATATTTTTTACTGACGAAAACTTAGAAGAATGTAAAATTACCGAATTTAAAAGTGATGCTTTAAAATTGTATACAAAGTTTTGTGAAGATTTCAGAAAGCGTGTTGATTTTGAAAATGAAGT
Organism: Rhagoletis zephyria; assembly: GCF_001687245.7. Lineage (NCBI taxonomy): Eukaryota > Metazoa > Arthropoda > Insecta > Diptera > Tephritidae > Rhagoletis > Rhagoletis zephyria. Next base: position 89,710 of record NW_016158851.1, on the reverse strand, counting down.
AATGAAGCTTATTCCAGTATTTGCTCCAAAAAATGTAATAAGTGGAAATACAAATAGTATTCTTCCCCTACTAGTAAATTTATTTCCAAAGAGTGAGCTAAAAAATGCAGAAATAATTAATAATGAATATAGAGCTTTGGCTTATTATCCCGAAATAAAACGATTAGAAAATCTGTCAATAACAGAGTTCTGGATCAGCCAAATAAAAAACGAATTAAACGAGTTAATGTTTGCGAATATTTTTCGCATTGTTTGTTTTCTATACAAAACTTAATCAAAACAAAATGTAGGAACAAACTTGCACTAAAAAGGTGTGCAGCTTTGATTCAAACAAAAGACTTAATTAAACATAATAACAACAGCTGCTTTGACTTCGATACTAACAAAGTAGTAAATTATAACATAACAAATATTGATCCCAATTAAAATAAATTATTAGACTGAGTTGGATGCAATCAATGATTTTTATGAGAAGCTAGTGCTTAGAATTATATTAATTTTTTATATAAATTTATACCCTATGTGCAAAATAGTATAAACAAACATTTTGATCAGTTTTTTTCCATTATTTTCATAGATTAATTTCTTATTAATTTTATATAAAAGTCTATCGACATTTCAAACTGTGTACAAAAATTATAAAAAGTCGGCAAGTTTTTGCAACAACAAACTTTTAATTCAGAATTTTTAGAAAGATTCTAAGTTTGCAGTTTTATAGTCCATTATATAAAAGTGCAAGTTTCAAGTTGCTGGAAAATTCCGTTGATTTTTGATAATTATTTTTTTTGATGACGGTGTCATGCATTTTCATCCATTTTAAGGTAAAAATGTCTCACTGCCATTATTTCGCACATAAATAGGTATATACGTACAAATAGCTATATTTCGGTGTATTTCCCCTTCGTAATTGGAATACTGTGTTATGAAACTGTGAATTTATATATCGTCCCGTTTCTGCCTTAACCGGGTATCTACAATTTTGGGGAAAACTAATATTACCACTTATAACAGCTGTTTAAGCGTCACACTATTTGAAAATAGAACAAAGACTTAATGAGGGTTCCCACTACTGTTAGTGAAACCAGGAATATTAAGTAAAAATGGCGTTTGTTGTATCTTAGGGGAAGAAACTAAGCATGTTTTCTTACACTATCTAAAATACCTCTATTGCAGATACCAGGTTAAGGCAGAAACGGGACGATATGTCAAATATCACAATATGAATATTAAAAAAGGCTATTTAAAAATATATATTTCCGAATAAAAATGTAATATAATTTATCTTCTTACATATAAAGATGAAAAACTGTGTTTTCACGCTTACAACTTTTTAACCTTATCACGAAAATTTGCTTAGCATTGGTTCTTCCCCGAACTGGTAACACTATGCGACAGTCAAAATCGGGATGGGATGAAACCAACGGGAAATGTTATATCGGTCAAAAACAAGTTATACGTGGCCCGGCGTTTCGTTTTTAAATTTGTTTGAGCAAAATCGGACTAGTGGTTCTCGAGTTATGTCAAAAAAAAGACCACCAAAGGTGACAATTTCCCCTATATGATAGTTACTAACTTCAAATCGATATATCTCGATTCCTAGACGTGACCCAGCGAAACGCCGGGACACGTATAACTTCTTTTTTACCGATATAACTTTCCCCGGTAGTTTGAACCCTTCCCGATCACTGACCCCTACCATTTGTCCCACAGTGTAATCAGCGTTGCCAATTTTGGTACTTTCGTATCATAACTGGTACTTTGAAAATGATTTGGTACGTTGGTACGTTGATTTTGATGTTGGTACTTTTTCCTTAAAAGCGACAGTTCGAGAAAACAATATTAATTATTTCCATAATTTTTCCATGATTTTTCTATATTCGGCCGTTATTCATCAATTGAAAATCCAATAATTTAAACGAGAGCAACACTACAATTATATCGTCAATTCGCGAAAGTTGTCGCAAGGCCAGATACAAAATTCTCTGAATTTGAAGAATACCCTTTTCACAATTTCTTTTAGCCGCCTGATAGGTTTTGTTTATTTTTACTTTGAAAAAGTCAGTGCCGCCGGGAATGCGCAATTTGATATTCTATAATTCTTGAGTGGCGCCGTCAATGCTACCGCAACTTCCGTCTTGTCAAATCATATCGTCGCTCGTATGAAACATGAAGGTGTAAAAATTAAAATTTTGGGAAATCCAGTTTGAACGTTTTTTTTTACGAGACTTAACTCTACATTTATACAGTTCAAATGGTTTCCGGTCACGCATGGTATTCTGGGTTTTGGTATAACATAAAACATCCAAAGGTTAATGAAGTCTACCCGATAACTCAAAACTGATACATTTGCACATTCATGCTTCTGGTATAAGGGTGACGATATATTTTTACATTTTAACACAAGTAAAGCACGTTTTCTACCGAAAAATTGACTGCTTTGACGGTTTCTTTTATCCTCCTGGTAACTTCATGTAAAAACCTGTAAAACTATCAAATAAAAAAATTACTCTTTTGAAAGAGAGGAGCGAGAGCGAAACAGTAAAAGTCACCTGGAACCGGAAAACCCACTTTTCCTGTAACTACTTCCATTTAATGTAAAGCGCCATGGTCAAACGATCCAATATCTTTATCAGTGTTGCCAACTTTTAATTTTCAAAAAGCAAAGAACTTAGATAAATAAGCTGCAGTCAATAATTTGCGTCGAAAGCTGAGAAATATGGTGAAATTTTCTTTTGAGGTTTACATATCTAGCAACATTGTTGATTAATAGTTGTTCTAGAGACGCTCTATCCAGACAACCATATATCAACTCTTGGTACGATATAATAGGCATTAATAGCTTTTTAACGAGCATGAGTTTAGTGTCTTGGGAAAGATAAGAAGCAGTTTTCCAAAGCTGTCTCAATGCAAAAACAACTTACTAACTGATTCGTTGACATGGTCTACACACGTTAGGGTAGTGTTCAGTTTAAAGCCCAGGGTTTTAACAACTTTCTCGAACTTTACAACATTCCCATTCAATACGATTGAAGAAACATCATCAATGTTGTAGGGAAAGTGTGAAATGACTACTGCCACCTTCCAGGCGTCAGGATATTTTAGTGATGTTAACGAAAAGTTGATTATATGGGCAAATCTAAAAAATAGGTACACCTCCAAAAAATATTTTAAAATTTTTAAATTTGTGAGCACACCTATGTTTTATATATCATTTTATTCGTATTCTCTTAATAAATCGATTAGTATACGTGTAATTCATTTTAATCAAGTGCTTCAAAAGAGGAATAAACATGAAATAGAAAATAAAAAAAAAGCTGGTTTCAAATTACGTTGTTTAAGTTGTAAATTATGAGCAGAGATTTTGAAAGTTGAACTCACTTAATTGGGACGTTATAAATTCAATGGCATCCCCCGTTTTACCGGTTTTCGAGATAACGGTATTTGAAAATTTGATAAAATTTTAACTATTTTATAAATAGCTCCCTCAGTTTTGAAGTTATTTTACTAAAATTTTCCACATAACGGTTTTTTAATATTACCTTAATTATTCATTAAAATAATCGAAATGGGTGCACTTTAACGTATAGCTCCAATACAACTGATTACTCAGATATGTGCTTTTGCGCTATAACTCTAACTTTATATCTGATTAATAAATTGTATGCATGCTATATGTTAAAGTGAACCTATACTAAATTTTTACCTATTTAATTGGAGGAGTTATAACTCAAAACAGCATCTCTGGACAATCAGTTGTATGGGAGCTAGATTTTAGAGTGAACGATTTCGATGATTTTATGAGATAGTGAAGGAACTATTAAAATACAAGCGTGTGCAAAATTTTAGTAAAATATCTTCAAAACTGAGAGAGTTTTTTATAATATAGTTCAAATTTAAGCAAAGTTTCAAGTACCGCTATCTCCAAAAGTGGAGACAATCGGGCAAAACTGGGACGCCATTGAATCTAGAAGGCTCCAATTAAGTAAGAGCAACTATCAGAACCTTTGTCGAAAAAAATTTGATTTGATACCACGCTCGAAATATTCTGACTACAAGAAGGAGCATTATTAAAAGTACTAAATTGGGGTATTTACACACTTCTAGAGAACATTTTTTTTAAGCATTTTACAGGTATATGCCACGTTATAAGGACTAGTAGTTATAAAAATATTTAGATCGTTTCGACGTATTTTCCAAATGTGCCTTCAATTTAGATATTTTTGGAATAAAAATTACGCTCAAGATCGCAGAATATTTTATCTTTAAAAGTTGGTTTATTCTGCAAGCACACCTCTTACTAAGGTATAAAATTATTCGTAATTGTTTATAGAATACAACTAAGTATGTGTGTAAGTTCTTAAAATGAAATGCTTCAAAAACTATACACGATAAACCGAAAAGTTTGAAAATTGTGAAATGTGGAGTTACAGACTTTGACTTACTTGCCATTTCGTTATTTTGTAATGCACACTTTTCTTACCTACTGCATATGAAGTATACACATAAGTGCTAAATGCCCATTAAATTTCAAGTCAGAATATGGTGTGCTTCAAAAGTTATGACATAATTAATTTTGCCCCTCTTAAAAATTACATAAAAAATTCACTTGTTTTCATTATTATTTTTAATTTAAACACCTATAATTCAAAAGTTATGCAGCAAATTGATCCAAATTTTTTTGAGGCTTCAAGTATACGTCAATGAATTATATCCAAAGCAACCAGCTTGATATATTTTCCAACAGTGAAAATAAAGCTAAATAACACCAAGGTTACCTGTTTTTTAGATTTGCCCATATGCGTTAAAGGTGATATTATATAAGGTAAAATTAGCTTAATAAACCTCAGGCTTATTTTGTCATCTCCTACATCATTAGATTTAAATGAACTAATGCATTGTATTATATCAGATTCATTGACACTTGAAAAGTTAAATTCGTTGCCAAAACTTTGTGAAAGATTGTCACCAAACATAAAAGCATCATTTCTCTTTGCGGGTTTAATCGTAAAATAATCATTCATGATATCAACCTCAATCGTGCATTCAGATTTTACGTTAGATTTTACCCCAAGATGCTTTAAGTTATTCCACAGGACTTTTGGTGGAAGATTACATTCAGTTTGTTAGAAAAGAAAAAAAGAAATACTTAACTTACATGCGTACTAGCATTTTCAACGCGAATAGAATAGAAGGTGGGTTTGCATCTTCAGCTTTTTATCAATCATGGTCGTATTTTAGTGCATTTAAATTTGTATGAATTGATCAGACTTTGATTGCGTTCTTTTAATTTTGAAATAATTCTCTTCATCATTAAAAGTACGAAATATGCAATAAAATGAAAGTAAAATATGTCAATATATGTATTTCGGCTTCTCCGAAAGCCACTTTGCACAAAGTCCAAATTTTNAACTTTGATTGCGTTCTTTTAATTTTGAAATAATTCTCTTCATCATTAAAAGTACGAAATATGCAATAAAATGAAAGTAAAATATGTCAATATACATATGTATTTCGGCTTCTCCGAAAGCCACTTTGCACAAAGTCCAAATTTTAAATCGACAGAATTTAGGGCTGCGGCTATCCGTATATCCGCATATCCGGGTAAAATCCGAATATCCAGTTAATACCCGGTCATTCTGTTATCCGGACATTCGGAATCTATCGAGTTGTAAAATAAATAATAAAAGCATCATTAGTATACAAATATTAATAATATTAGATATTGTTAATTTTTAGATTAGGATATCTATACTCCATTCGTATATCGAGGGCTTATATTCAATACCCTCTATCTGCATTTTTCTCAAAAACAAGTTTGTGATATTAGAACCCGTCTGGGACTTACCTGTCATCACTTATGTTAATTCTGAGTTTGCAATTTAAAAGCAAATTATTTTGTCAAGCGTTATACAAGATCAGCATTAACATCACCGATGACAGTTAAGTCTTAGGTGGATTTTTATATTAGAATTTGATTTTTGTGAAAAATGCAGATAGAGTGTACTGAATACAAGCCCTCGATATACGGATATTTTTTTCTAATACCGGTCGCTATTTGGTGGACATTGGCAAACCTGCGAGCGTTCGCCACGAAAAACAGCTCATAAAAATACAATCGCCGTTCGAAGTCAGCGTAAAACTGTCAGCATCTCCTTTGTGTGCAGTGTTGCCGCGAATCATTTTTAGTGATAGCCAAGTTCCTTTTTAAAGAGGGCTAAGACGAGCTGAAAAAAATCGTTGTGGCTAAAAATGGTAGCTAAAATTTTTTACTTACATATATGTATATATAAAAGGGCAAATACACGACACAAGCTTGCTGGCTCCATCAAGTGATTGTACCATCAAGCGGTGAAATAACACAAACGGCAATAACGCAAATTTGTTCTATTTCCTAATTGAATGTGAAATAACACAAATTTGCTTTATTTCATTTCTNAGCTCCATCAAGTGATTGTACCATCAAGCGGTGAAATAACACAAACGGCAATAACGCAAATTTGTTCTATTTCCCAATTGAATGTGAAATAACACAAATTTGCTTTATTCCATTTCTCGTTGAGCACTAAGACCAACTTTTAAACCTAACAATTTGAGTAATAAAGCAAAATAGTGCACATATGTAGGTAGTCACCCAGTTACATTTGACAAAAAGTAGTACATGAACAAGTTAAATTGACGGATTTGTAAGTATATAATTTTGAAAGTGCCCGGCGTCGCGGCGGTCTTTAGAAGTTTGAGAGTAGGTANTAATTTTGAAAGTGCCCGGCGCCGCGGCGGTCTTTAGAAGTTTGAGAGTAGGTAAAATTTTACATATTTTTACATCACTACTTCGTACCACATGTTTGCTTCGTCTTCGTAAACGAAATCGACATTTCGGATAAAACTCAAAACAATATTCTCTGTGTTATATGCTGCGAACAGGAACGGAAGCTTTTGTTTGTTCCATGCCATGGCGGAATTATACCAGGTTAAGTAATTAGAGCGAGAAAAATAAATAATATAAAAAAAACTTTTTAATATACAACGCTTTTATAAATGGACTAAAAAGTAGAAAATAATACTTCTCAGTCCCATAGAATTTGTTTTGATAACTTTTGATTTTGAAATTTTAGCAAAAGTCATTATAAACAATCTATGAAATTGAAAATGAAAA
>NW_016158851.1:79920-80948 GCF_001687245.7 Rhagoletis zephyria | reverse complement strand
GTCGAAGGTAACTCCGAGGATTTTTGGGTTATTCACCGTCGGTATTGTTACGCCATCGACGTGAATACCCAGTTGCAGTCTGACCTCCTTCGTCCAGGTGGTGAAAAGGGTTGCCGAGGATTTCGCAGGGGATAGGGCAAGGCTTCTTGCAGTGAAGAAGCCAGAAATTTCGGCGAGGTAACCGTTTACTTTCGAGCACAAGTCATCAATTCCATTCCCAGACGTCATGATTGAAAAATCGTCAGCATAGGAGACTATATTAACACCCTCTGGTGGCTGAGGAAGCTTTGAGATGTACCCCCTGTTTACTTTTACGTGGCTTGCTAGTTTTGTATCTGAAAATTACTGACGAGTGTCGACCACTCAGGTAATTCGCCGACCACCGTTTGAGCCCCTGTGGTAGTGAGGAGGCCTCTATATCTTCTAGTAGCGTTGAATGACTGACAGTGTCGAACGCCTTGGACAGGTCCAACGCTACAAGAATAGTTCTCTCACAGGGGCGGTTTCGGTTTAGGCCACGAGTTACTTGGTGTTTATGGTGTTAAGTGCTGTTGTTGTGCTATGCACTTTACGGAACCCATGTTGATGCTTCGCTGGGGTCAGGTGGTTCGTGAAGTACGGGAGCAGCAGGGCCTCGAGTGTCTTCGCTACCGGGGAAAGGAGAGNTGCTTCGCTGGGGTCAGGTGGTTCGTAAAATACGGGAGCAGCAGGGCCTAGAGTGTCTTCTCTACCGGGGAAAGGAGAGTTATCGGGCGATAAGACTCTCCTTTGTTGGCTGGTTTCTCCGGTTTGAGCAGTGGGACAACTCTGCACATTTTCCAGATGTCTGGAATGACGAGAGTGGCCATAGACAGGTTGAGGNTAGAGTGTCTTCTCTACCGGGGAAAGGAGAGTTATCGGGCGATAAGACTCTCCTTTGTTGGCTGGTTTCTCCGGTTTGAGCAGTGGGACAACTCTGCACATTTTCCAGATGTCTGGAATGACGAGAGTGGCCATAGACAGGTTGAGGACCTCCGTTAGGTACGCTA
>NW_016158851.1:66670-79895 GCF_001687245.7 Rhagoletis zephyria | reverse complement strand
CACTGTTGACAGTTACAGGTTTGAAAAAGAAGACGACTTCGTTTATTTGGGAGCCAGTATTACCACCAATCACAATGTCAACCTTGAAATCCAACGGAGAATCACTCTTGCCAACAAGCAGTGTTGCCAGGTCTTCGGCATGAGAAAACGTCCCTCTTGGTCTGAAAAAACGTCATTTCCTACCCGAAAACGTCTTTTTCAATTGAATGTACAAAAAATTGTTCTTATTAAACGTTTATTGTATACAAAGGTACATATCGAGCCCTAACCGCCAAAATAACGTAAGTGACATTTTTTTCTTTTTGATGCAGAAATATTCATAGAGCATTTAGATGCATTTTTGCATCAAAAAGAAAATTTTGTCGCTTACGTTAATTTGGCGGTTAGGGCTCGATATGTACGTAATGTATATTAAAATGTCGTTTTGACAGAGCACATTTAAAATTCATTGTAAACTGGTCGTTAATATAAAAATCATTTTATACATACACTTGTGAACAGCTGATGAAGTCATCAATATTTTGATCGATTTTGGCTGTTTCTCTTTCGTTTATTTAATGTTTATTATTTTTCCATAAGAGCCAAGCTCATTAACAAACAAAATATAAATCTACAAAAATTGTGCAAAAATTATAAACAATCTGCAAATTTTCAGCTAGATTATCAACTTTTTATTCAGAGTTTTTAGAATTTTTTTTTTAGAATGCAGTTTGATAGCCCATTAAATTTCAGGGCAATAAAGTGCAAGTTTAAAGGGGCTAAATAATCGCGTTGATTATTAATAATATTTTTTTTTCTTGTAGGCATTGGGTTAGGGGCTCGGTTGTCGAAAATGCTAAATTACGTTCTGCTAAGAAGGAGCATAGCAATAGGTCCATTCAATATCAAAAAATTGTTACGAATTGTTGCTAGTACTTGCAAGTTTTTACTGGGAATGCATTCAATAACCCAAAATATTTGCAAGAGGGAGCGAATTCGAGAGCGTAACAACCCGAGAGAGCTGCAAATTCTTGCAAGTAAAAATTTTACTAGCAGGAATTTGCAGGAGCCAATAAGTAAGGTTATGTTTCAAATTCAAATGTAAACAAACTGTTTAAGAGGATGATTTGATGAAACATAATTAGTGAAATGAAAATATGGATGCAAAATTTAAATCTATTGTATATGTGTTTATTTTTATGACGATGGGAACTATTCCCAATTAAAACGAAAATTGCGCGCCAAAACTTAACCGTCAGAAAGTGTCAAAATAGCTTAAGTTGCAAGTTTTGACTAGTTTTGCGTTCAATAACCTTTTCTGAAAATTTTCTCTTGCTTTAAATTTTACTCTCTATTTTTCTTTTACGCTCTCACTGCAAGTACTTACTGGAAAAGTTATTGAATGGACCTAATATTTCAGTCTCTTTTGTGTTCATTACATTTTCAATGAAGTCTTAAAAAAGTCGCCTACTTTTTTCTGACGTTTTATGCTCCACAGCTTTTTTGGTGCTTTTGCGAGCGTGCCCGCTGCAACAGATCGCCTCTTCCTGAATTGGCTTTTAATGTGCAATTGCAAAAATTACAGCAAGCCTCTTAACCTCAAGTGTTTACACAACCAGCCTTTGAATACGGGATCCTTAGTCTAAGAATCCAGAAAAAATCTTTTGAAGCAGCTGCAGCAAACACACAAAGATTGTAAAGATTTATTAAGAAAATAATTCAAAATCAGTTCAACTTATAAGATTTAGTAACAAAGAAAAATTATTGGGAAGTTAAAAAACGTAATTTTTTACACAAAAAAACTCCAAACGTCAACAGGGTACAAAAAACGTCCAAATGACGTTAAAAACGTCAACCTGGCAACGCTGCCAACAAGTACTACTTTGGGCTGAGTAGGTATTTGAGAAGTAAAGTCCTCTCCCATCGTACAAAGATCACACTCTATAAGTCACTCATCATGGCTGTGCTGGTGTATGGCGTGGAGGCATGGACAATGAAAGCATCTGATGAGGCGGCTCTTGGAGTTTTCGAGATGCGAAAGATTTATGGACCTTTACGCGTTGGTGATGGCGAATATCGCAGATGAGCTGTATGAGCTTTACAACGATATGGACATAGTGCTGCGAATAAAAATTTAGCGACTCCGCTGGCTTGGCCATGTCGTCTGAATGGACAGACACGCTCTGCTCTGAAAATATTAACGCGGGCCGCGATGTTGGTAACAGAGGAAGAGGAAGGCCTCCTCTGCGTTGGAAAGACCAGGTGGGAAGGACTTGGTTTCACTTGGCATTTTCAATTGGCCAAAATCGCTTAGGCGGTTACAGCGCCAATAAAGAAGAAGAATTCACATGTTTTATTTAAGCAAATCACAGGTAAAAAGAGTAGAAAATTCTTTAAATTAATCTCAAAAACAGAGACTGGTAAATAAATTCATTACAAATTATTTTTGTTTAACAAGGGAAACTGTCGTTATATTTACGTAGCTAAGCTTTCCATCAGAAGTCATGTTTGTATTATTTAAATACAAAAAAGATTAATTACAAACTTATGGCGTTTTCTTTTCTATTGAAAAAGTTTGCCTTATGTTAGGTACGTTCGTTTAAAATATCCAGTAAAAAATATATATCTAACAGCAAAATTCCGGCGAAATATCATCTGTTCTCTAAAAAAAAGCAAAATTCCGGCGAAATGTCATCTGTTCTCTGAAAAAAGAGAAATATCCAGAATAGTACAGCTTATAGAAATTTTGTTTACATTCAAAAGAGTAAAATTTAAAATGTACGAAAAAGGGTTATCCTGACACAGTTTGTTGATTAAACGAATAATTACTTACTTCTTACAAGTTTAATTAGTCGCATTATATCATTTTAAACTTCCAAACCATCAAATTCCATTTTGTGATTTGCGTAAATTCCAACCAGCTGTTTTTGATTACAAGGCTGTTTTCCCGTTGGCAAATTGCTGCTGGCAATAATTTTTCTAGCAGCTTATTCTCAAAATGAAATGTCACTTTGCTCTCTCAATTTCCCATACTTTGCAAGTTGCTTGCGTACGCGGACGCAAAAAGCTGGTAGTTTTTGACAACTTTCAATAATTATCAAGTACGCGAATGCAACTATTGTAACATTTGTACTAGGTTACTTTTTGTCCTGAAAAATGGCTATATTAGTAGAAAGTACTGCACTTTTGCTTAGTCGGAGGGCAATATTTTGAGAAATGAACACGCAAAGCTCTGAAAGGGCTGAGGAACATGCCTGATAGAATTATTCAGTTATTGTCTTCACACTTAAATTTAAGTCATTCGTAATTCGTATTTTTCAACATATATCATGAATAACATACTAAAATAGTATGTACTGAACTAGATAAAGCACAAAATAAATGTTCAGAAAAGTGGAACATTTTTAGAATCATTCAAAAATGTTAATATATTTTAGAATTCTAAGAATTTTCTAGGTTTTACACACAAGTACCATGAACATAAGAATTTTTCCACAATTTGTGATGTTTCACATCTTTACATTTTAGGATGGATTTCAAAATGAATAAAATTCTCAAAATTTTTGGAAAATATAAAAATTTCTACAATCTCAATAATTTTGTACATTTCAAAATACTCTCATTTTACCAAAATTTCTAGTCTCCCAGATTTCGATAGTTTTTAAAATTTTGGAAATTATCATAAAAATAACATATCTCAAGAAGTTTAATAATTTCATAAAATTCAAAATTTTGGAATTTTTGTTATTTTCTAAACCTAAAATATTCAAACTTGCTGTGACTTTCAACTATGTAAAATAGTCCAAATTCGAAAATACAACAAAAAAGTAAAAATTTAAAATTAAGTAATTTGAAAATTCGGTGAGTTCGAAGAACTGATAAGCATTTCTCACCAATGTGTTATAATTATATGTTACAAATATAATTTTTCAGAAAAATAATGAAATTGATCAGTCATTGCGCAATTATACGGACGCAGATACGGTCAATAATTGTAAGTGCTCACGATGTTGCAGGAAAATCGCACTCACGTGTGTTCACAGGGCGGCTTAACTCTTTTTTTTTCTACAAAAATGTATAATATTGTTGTAAAACTGGTACTCGTTCCAAAAGGGGTATTTTTACTATAATGATAAAAAAGATAATGTTTCAATTCTTTCGGCACGCGCACAACGCGGTTAATTGCACTGCTTTATTTTTAATATAGGGATCAGGGGCCAAAAACTCATGAAACAGAACGAAGCAAGAAAAAAACTATCAGTATTTCCTTTAAGTTTCCCTAAAAATTACACTGTACAGCACTCGGCTGGGTATTGGGCCAAACCATTTTTTTAAGAGATTGAGTCATAATTAAAAAAGTATTTGCTCCGTTTTTCGAAGTTAGCCTCAAAAATCGAGCTTCGAAGTTCGAAATTGGACCTTTGGTAAACAATTATTTTTAATTACTGTATGTAAACTATTAAAAAAAAGTAACAACATAGTCGTGGTACGCCTTTTGCTCTTCTTTAAACGGTATATAACTTTTTTTGTGCAAACTTATATCACAGATGCTATAGGGGGTCAAAGGTCAGATCTTCAAAAAATTAAAAACCTTAAAAAGTTTGTGGCACCTGCAATACAGGTTTGCACAAAAAAAGTTATATACCGTTTAAAAAAGAGCACAAGGCAGATTACGCCTATATTTTTACATTTTTAGTTATTTACATACAACAATTAAAAAAACTTTTTACCAAAGGTCCTATTTCGAACTTCAAAAGCCCATATCTCGATTTCGGAGGCTAACTTTGAAAAGCGGAGAAATTACTTCCTTACTTATGACTCAATCTCTTAAAAAAATTGTTTAACTTCCTTCTTAACATAAATGGGAAGTATTAATCAATTGCAATTTAGTATTATTTTAGTCGATTGCCAAAGGTCACACAATGAGATATCAATGAATATTCGAAAAATTAGTTTATACGAAAAACTATCATAAATTCATGAATATGGAATAGATACTTACCATCGCAGACTGCAGCGTCTTTTGTTTACGGAATTGTTTCTCAATAATAAGATCCACAGTACAAAACAAATCACAAAATGACAATCTACAGTGTTTTTCAATCAGCTGTGAGTTTTCCCATATCTGGGGAAACTTTGCGGATGAACTGTTAGGAATGTACTAATTGATTAGTTCACAGATGGAGATGAATGTATTTCCAAGATTTACCCACTGAGTCGCGCTCTTTCAAAATTTAACGCTTCTAGATGAAGGCCTACCCAAATAACATGCTACTTCAAGCTTAGCACACAGCTAAGATTTCAAACTCAAGGGAAATTTGACACACTTTTTCCATGAATTAAAATTTTCAAAAGCATCCTTCATTATATATGATATTTCACGATATTCAGGGAAATTGAAATATTTTCGGATTTAAAATATCTCACTCATCATTTTTTACAGTTGAATATTATGAAAATGCATGTTACACAGCTCTTGGGTGCACGAGTTGTAAGTGAGGGTCCATGAAAATTAATCTTATGGTTGCTTGGTAGCCTCTATATTTAACTTAAAGTTTTTTGAGTGGTGTATCGTGCTCTTGACGCACTTCTGCACTTACCGCCACCTTGTATCTTCATAAGTGTGGAAGCCTTAAAAGCCACTTGCAGACTAAAAAGAAACGGATGTTGGTGTAACGCTCAGTGGGGCAAAACGGAAATTGCTGGAGGCAGAGATTTGAGCATTTGTGTCTATTCAATGTCACAGGATAGTACGCCGCCATTACCTTTGCCGAAGAGATTCTATAATGTTGAGTTCCCTGAGGCTGAATGCTGGTTTAGTTCCAGTACTGAGCCAGGACTCACACATTACTGATGGCTCCAAAACTGACTCTGGGTCAGGATGTGGGGTCTTTTTCGAAGTTGATGTTAATAAGCTTCACTTTTCTCTTGGCGAATATGCTTCGGCCTTCCAGGCTGAGGTATATGCAATCCTCAAAGCCATGGACTACGTAGTGGAAAATAGGTTGGGGAGGGCAAGGAGTTTACGTGTCTGCAGGGACATCCAAGCTGCACTTAAGGCATTGGCCAGCGCTCTAACTAAGGACTTTCAAGCAAGTCTCGACTAAATTATGTTGGTAAACATAGGGAGCTTGCTTTATTCTGGGTGCCAGGTCACTCAGGAGTACCTGGTAATGAGCCATCTGACCATTTGGCCACAGTTGGCTTAGACCAGGCATTCCTCGATCCGCAACCAGCAATAGCACTCCGTACCTCGGCCATCGAAGCCACCATCAGAAACTGAATGAATACTTCACTCAGCAACGACTAGGAAACATCGAGGGGATGCAGGTGGGCAAAATTGATGCTGCCTTCAATCTGAGAAGGTCTATTTAGTTTTTTGCTCTCATTGATAGACGGGACTGCATACAACTTGTTGGACCGCTGACTGTTCACTTCACGAGGCACAAACACCTGGCTGCGATAGGCGTAAATGACAACTCCATTTGCCCATCCTGCCTTGAAGAGGTGGAACACTTTTTGTGCTTCTTGCTTGCTTAGTTGTTTGTCATCGTTTTTTCTAGATTCGGTTTCCTCTATTGTCAGTTTCTGAATTTAAAGTTGGCGGAAAAAGCTTTTCGGGTTTGTTGTTTCAAGTTTTGTGCTTTAAAAATGTGAGTGATAATAATAAAAGTGATGCCATCAACACAAATAAACTATTTTACAAATACGCGGAATGCTAATTCATGCGTGAGAAGAACATGTGAGGAGTTTATGGTGAAGAGAATGTAAATAACGCTATCGTCGGAGTGCCCTTAAAAAATATAACTCCTCAGAGCGAGAGAGTACTTTGATGGCATCAAGAGCTCTGTTCATTAATCTTGCAAGTGTGTAATCACATTATTTTAATAAATAATAATTTTAATAATAATAACAAGAAAATATTTTAATTTTATTTTTGCCACTCCGAATTCAGCTTGGAACTCACCCGCGATGCAAATTTACATCGTTAGATCTAATCTTCACATTTTTTGACGAGCTTTGCGAATATGTTAGAAATTTAGCAGCGGGGGTCCACCGAAACTATTAGAGTTTTGAACGGGGTCTGCGAGAAAAAAAAAAGTTTGGGAGCCTCTGGGTTAACCGGTTAAGGACTTCAATATATTTACGCTTATAACTGCGGGCTCTGCGGTTTTCTANGCGGATATGTTAGAAATTTAGCAGCGGGGGTCCACCGAAACTATTAGAGTTTTGAACGGGGTCTGCGAGAAAAAAAAAAGTTTGGGAGCCCCTGGGTTAACCGGTCAAGGACTTCAATATATTTACGCTTATAACTGCGGGCTCTGCGGTTTTCTAGTCCTCCAGAGAGGAAATTATTGCCTAAGTAGCGAATGCATTTACATACTCTGCGCCGGTTACACCGCCGGCACTCAGTCGCTTACATAAGTCTTATGGATGCCATGAGAAGGTGAAATTAGCATTTATGTACATATATGTACATTTACATCATACATATATTTGTTTGTATGTGAATATATATATTCACATCGCCATAATAATAATAGATTAGCGCTTACACAATATGTTAGTGTTTGTGTGATGTTGTCACAAAAATGCGAGGGACCTACAGTTTTACGGCGACTCGGAGGTTCGTCATTGCCTGACGAGGGGCGACCGATATTAGAAAAAAACTTGTTTATGTTTTACTTTTTGATGTTGGTCGGAAACTGGGTTTGAACGCGCGCTAGCCACTACACCACAGCGACCGCATCATCATCTCCAAACTAATAACCTGGAATTTTTGTTCGGAGTTTTGAGTTTTTACAAATTTTTTTTAGCGAGCAATATCCATTATAGAACGTACATATCTCATGGCTCCAGGTAAAAACAGACTTCCTCGACGCTGATTGGATCAGAAATAATTCCCATGATGCAGCAAATTGTTATGGAAAATATAAAACTATTTAGCTGACTGTAATTATTTCCAATTGGAGGAACTATTAGCCAACTTATATCAAAAGAGGGTTGTGAATAAGACAAGTTCTTTATGTATTTACATATCGTTATACACGCTTACATACAGTACATAATATCATCAGTACATATGTATTTATGTGTGTACATACCTACGCATATTGATAACAATTCTTTACTCTCCCAGCACGATAACTCATCCCCCTCACCTCTCTAAGTTAAACTTGTGGGTAAATGTGTTCTAATCAGTCACGGGTGTGTGAGTTAGTGTCCCATTCACTGTACGTGAAGTATCCTCGTTTCTACCAATTTGCTGTCGCAATCAACTTGACTACATGTCAGTTAATACATCTGTGTGGATATGTTTACATACATGCATATGCAGAAATACATATGTACACATATGGAAGTATGCATGCATGCTTGTATGTATGTACCCTGCACCAAAATTTAGAGACAGTCTGGCAAAGCGCTAGTTCCGCACTACAAATTTCAGAACTGTCTCTGAACTACTGCAAAAGGGATGCAGAGCTGGAAGCTTGAAACTCATATGTTGCTAGTTGCGCTGTCATCAATGTTACTCATCCTGGTCATGCGAAAGCTGACAAAAGATGCACAAATGTACTATACTATATTTTTTCGATTTTCTTAGACCCTAAAACTAATAGCAAACTCTTTTCGTTTATTTAATATGTAGTTCTCTAGTTTATGGGGCAACTGCTAAAATGTTCCTAAAAAGTCGATATTGGTAACATAAATGTAATGTTTATACATATATACGTACGTATAAAATTGAATGCAAAATATATCCATAAAATTTAGTTAAGCTACACTTAACAACAAAAGTCTGCGTACACCATTTCTTTTTAAAATATTCACAATATACTGAGAGTTATAATTTGCTCGTTATTATTTTATAAAAAGAATTGATCATGTTAAAAACAAAATCATATAAACCGTGTTCTCAAACTTTATACAAAACAAAGGAAAATTTAACGATTTTTCAACAAAATTTTCGACCTTTTAATCAGATTTAAAAAAAAAGATAAACAAAAGTGTGTAGTTATGCAGTAATTTTTTTAATTTCCAATGTTTTACATTGTAAATATTTTTCGTTAAGTATGTCTCATATTACATAAACCATTTAAATTCAAGTTCCTAACTGTGCTATGTGTCGGCCGCTGTGGTGTAGTGGTAAGCAGTGCGCGCTTTCACTCATCAGCACCTGGGTTCAAGCCCTGGTCAAAGCAACATCGCAAAAATATAGAAAAAGGTTTTTTCTTAACAGCGGTCGTCCCTCGGCAGGCAATGGCAAACCTCCGAGTGTATTTCTGCCATGAAAAACAGCTTCTCATAAAAATACAATCGCCGTTCGGAGTCGGCGTAAAACTGTAGGTCCCTCCGCTTTGTGTGACAACATCAAGGCGCACGCCANTGCTGCAAATTTGATAGAACTCTAAAACGGTCTTCAAATTTCAAACTTTTTAATCAGAGTTTTTTTTATAAGTATTCAGTTTTGTAGCAAAATTTTAGTGTAGTAAAGTGTAACCTTGCATCTTAAACGAAAATATTTAAATAGGAAAATACTTTCAAAAGCGTGCGTAAAAAGAGTTATGAAAAATCAGCGCGATAAATTATACTAAAATTTAATGGGCTATAGGAATNGTTTTTAATCAGAGTTTTTTTTATAAGTATTCAGTTTTGTAGCAAAATTTTGGTGTAGTAAAGTGTAACCTTGCATCTTAAACGAAAATATTTAAATAGGAAAATACTTTCAAAAGCGTGCGTAAAAAGAGTTATGAAAAATCAGCGCGATAAATTATACTAAAATTTAATGGGCTATAGGAATGCATACTTATAACTCCGGTTTGAAAATATTGAAGTTTTTTTAACAGTTTCTAGAATTCTACGAAATTTCCAACACAGTTAGAAAGGTGAATTTATATGTTTATGTTAGAATACTTATAAGCCATCCTCAAATAAAAAATTTTCGAAAAATTTTAGCATGAAAACCATTGTAAATATACAAAATTCTCTATATTCTTATTAGATGCCGGAGAGTCTAGGTATTACATTTCAATGCATTTAATACAATTTAACGCTGAGTTATCACAAATAAGCATTCAATATTTCACCGTTTTTCTAATTTTTTCACACGACTTAGTTTAGATTTTTAATTACAAGTATCACAGAAATACGCTTTATACGTAACAAATATAAAATATTTTTGAGAACAACGGTTTTAGAAAATGAAGGAATAACTGACACTTTATGTTCTTAATTTTAAAGCGCAGTTTGCCTCAAAAAGTAAATTAGTGCAAAACAAATAGCGAAATAATAATAAAATGAAGTATTTTTTATTTACAAAATTGTATGCGTGCCAGTTTAATTACAATACTTAAAGAAAAGGCTCTATACTATACTTCTTAGAACCAGCTCAAAACTAACCACATGTATTCTAGCCCGGAGATTAACCTTTTTGAACTATCTAGGAACTGTTGTTATATGAACTGTCTCAGAGCCAGAGTCAGCTCAGAACCAGTTCAAAAGTTTTGCAGAGGGCGACAATTGTCACTTCGTAGGACATCGCCATGTTAAAAAAGACAGTTGAAAGCATTAAGTTCGGATAGATGAAGAACCAGTACCGTCCCTTTTCAGGCTAGCTCAGCGCAAGTTCGGAACTAGTTTGATTTGCTGCAGGGCCCTGCAGGGAAACCGCGGACTAGTGAATCAAATTTCTAGTTCCGTACTAGGTCTTTATCGCCAAAAAGGAACTAGCCCGATATGAACTAAATCCCCACCAGACCAAAATCGGCGAAAAGTGGTACTTTTAAAAAACTAATTTTTTTCAGTTTTTTTCACTAGAAATCGATATCTAAAGTGACGACTTTAGAAATGGTTCGGAACTATAGAAAAAGGGATGCAGAACGAACTAGATCTCATTTGTCGAATTTAGAACTAATTCGGAACTATCGAATAAGGGATGCAGCGGGGGGCTTGTTTACTTTACATAGATATGTGTTCAGCGGCTTTTTCGTTCAAATACGCTTCTATTCTGCGCTTCGCCGATGCTTTTTCATAGCTTGCTAATACAAAACTAAAATTTGTGTTAACATTTCAACATCTTGGGACCGTCTGAAATCTAAGAAATAACATCGAGCATCTCTGCAAACTCAGCTACAGCTAAAGGTATGTAAACGTACATTTATTACAATCATAAAAACAAATTTAATTTCAAATTGAAAACACATTTCTTCCAAAATAACTTAAAATCGCACACACGGAAGAACCAAAAAGATTGAAATATCATGATACTTTTTTCTTTCGTCTGTCGATTTCAGAACTGGTTCGGAAGTATAGAATTTAGGACTAGTTCGGAACTATCGAAAAAGGGATGCAGCGGGCGGCAATTGACACTTCCTAGGACATCGCCATGTTAAATTCGCCAGTTGCTTGCATGCAAAAGAGATTTATCGCGATCCAGTACTGGGTCTAAATGTACTAGAAGCGCACCAGTTCAGAACTAGAGATTTTCCTCACAGGGGGTATATACAGACCGCGACTATACACACGCTCAAAGGTATACTTATATACATACATTTATGTAAATCTTTGTACATAGGCAGAATATGTGCATGCATATGTACAAATTGATGTAGATATATGTATGTACATATGTATATGAATATAAAGTTGTTTGTAGTCAAAAATGTTGTTATTGTTAACCGTTGCCGTTGTCAAGATGCCTGTCATTGTTTAGTATTTACCGCAGCCGTCCATCCTGAGCAACGATTCACACAGGATATTCGTGAGCGAATGTCTCAGTCCTTAAATATACATATGTAGAATGTATAGGGTTAGGGGAACGGGATCGGCGGTGTTGTCCAAAAGCACATCATGTATGCTTACAAAGGAGACCATCAGTTGTATCTTAGCGAGCAAGCGAAAGGCAGACAAAGCTTCGAATTGGAGCGCAATCAGTGGCTTGGGTGCAACAGAGAGGGCACGATTGCCGAACGCATCATCCAAAATACACGTATGATTGTTGAGCTTCGATATATTCGCGTTTTCATTCTAATGTAGAAGGCGACTGCGTGCACAGTGTGCACAAATGGACGGGCACTGGATGTGGTCTCAAGGATCTGTCCCATATTGAATAACCGAAATTACTTCTAAAAGTTTACATACAAGCCCATATATATAATATACATATACATATACATATACATAGATACATATATGTAAGTTCGTGGTATCAATGCTGCTAAGAAAAATTTGTTTAGATACATGCAGCCGTGTTCACGAAAATTGTAGCGCGACATATTGACCAGTTTTCCCAAAATAATTTAGTTTTATTTTAATATCAACTGTTTTTTATAAAGCTAAAGCAAATTCTACAAATCAAAGTTGCAAACTTAAAAAAAATATATATTAAGTTCAACAACAACTTTCACAAAAATTTCAAAGTTTTTTTCGGAATTTTTAGATGCAGTTCTATAAAGTTTCAAGTAGCTAAAAATTTTGGTTTGCAGACGGTGCTAGAAATTTTCTTCCATAAAAAAAATTTGATCATGCTTTAATGAAAAAAAGCGCAACAAATTCAATTGTCAAAGCGAGTTTTGAGCTGGGACTATAGTATACAAAAGTTTAATGGGCTTTTAATATAAAACTGCATACCTGAAAAACTTCCTAAAGAGTCTCATAAAAAGTTTTATATTTTTATGAAAATTTGTTGAGATTTCTTGAACTCTTTTAAATTTCGCAGTGACTTTGAAGCCTTCTTTTGTATGTATGTAAAATTTAATAACAAAAAATTTGCATCGATAACTTAAAGTTGTGATACACAATGGCTAGAGGCGTCGCCTGTGGGCATTCTTTCCTATATGTACCCTGTAGGGAAAACACGAACTAATGAACCAAATTTCTAGTTCAGTACTAGTTCTTTTTCGCCAAAAACGAACCAGTCCGATAGTAACTAGTCACGCCCCAGTCCAAAAGCAATGAAATGTGGTACTTTCACTAAACTATTTCATTTCAAATTTTAAACGCAGGGAAGGTAATCATTATGAGAAAAATAATTTAAATCAGCATTTAATCATTATTTTATGAATTATTATTGAGTTTTATTTTTTCGCTCAAACGGAAATAATTATTATTTGATTTTTATTTTTGGGATTACAAATAATGATTATTTTATGATTTTTATTTTTTCGCGCAGAGATTATCATTAATTTTGAGTTTTATTTTTCCACTTAAAAATAATGATAATTTATAAAATTGAAAAGGCCATACA
>NW_016158851.1:63632-66339 GCF_001687245.7 Rhagoletis zephyria | reverse complement strand
GTATGTATGTGCCATTTTTACCTTTATATATTTTTTTTCTACTCGGTTATTCCATGGGGAATTCATGCTTTATTTAAATTTAAAAAATTAAATTACTACGCCATTTTAATTAATTAGTGTGTAGTCCAGTTTTGTTTTGTAGAAGTTTCGTTAGTATACACTTCAGTTTTTACACATTGAATATATCTGCATTTTTATATATTTACGCGTATCTATTTACATTTATTTATGTACAAGTCTACAAAATCTTATTACTTATAAAGCGATTTTTAATCTTCGTTGCTTAACACACATTTTGCAATTACTTCTTGTGTTGTAATCGGCACATCATTATGTACCGCTTACATCGTTAAACCATTCAGCCGCTCCTTAATTGTATAAAAAGAAGGGACAAATAAGATAGCATATTCAATAATTGAGTAGCCCACTTGCAAAGTGCGCTATGTAAATTTTTTTTCGGTTTTTAGTTTTTGGTGGGCTTCATGTCCACTAACAGCAGAGTGAAAAATTTTTCTATATTCTGAAAAAAATAGCATGAAATGTTAACTACTCTTGCAAAAGTCACTATAATACTTATTTATACACTTTCAAAAGTCTCCTCTTCGTATGAACTTAGAAAACTGCAAGAAAACGTGGTAGTTTCGGTGCCTAGTGGAAGAGGTCGCAAAAAAGAAGCAAACCAATTTTCCTAGAGGAGAGAACACGAAAAGCTAAAAAAAGCTAGCTATGTAAAAGTTACTATTTCAAAATTTGCAATATTAAATTTTTAAATTTAAAATTTGCAAAAATACCATACTGCAATTTTATTTTTTTAATGGTATAAGGCTCTTATTTATCCAAATTTCCAGGTAATAAAAAAAGTTACAGTTCGGATGTTACTTGTTGTCGTAGACGTTTTTTTTTTTTTAATTTATGGCTTACTTTTATAAAATCTCTTAACGCTGCTTGCAAGTGGACTACTCATATATTCATTAAAAGATAATTTGTCATCCGTCTGAAATAAAAAAATTTTAAATCAGAAGGATAAAATAGTATTGTGTTATTAATTCAAAAATAAATAATTGTAATTCAATGACGAAGGGGGGAACTATCCCCCCAAACGACAAACTGCCCCCCTGGCTACGCTACTGATCGGAATATTTTTTTTTTTTTTTTATGTATGTTACCGCATAACTTTGGACCACGTAAACCGATTTCGATAATTTGTTTTGCATCCGAAAGGTATTGTCTCAGAGGTGGTTATCTGGTTTAGATCCGATCATTGGATCATGAAATATATATGTATATATATTTTTTTATATGAAAATTGAAGTAGGTTTTTTTTGCTTAAAAATTACTTGTGTAACACGAATATCTCCATACTCCTACTATCCATCGAAATTATATTTATTGTTTTTACGTTGCCTGGTAAGAATTATTCTCAATGAAAATTATTTTTCGTTGCTCCTAACTTTTATTTTCGACTTTTTTTTACTTTGCTTAGTAAGAGTTTTTTCGAAGGAAATTTTCTTTCCNTTCCATACTCCTATTATCCATCGAAATTATATTTATTGTTTTTACGTTGCCTGGTAAGAATTATTCTCAATGAAAATTATTTTTCGTTGCTCGTAACTTTTATTTTCGACTTTTTTTTTACTTTGCTTAGTAAGAGTTTTTTCGAAGGAAATTTTCTTTCCGTTGCTCAAAACTAGACATAAGAATATAAGTGTGTTCATGGGCGTAGCCAGAACGAAATTTAGGGGGAGGCCCATACAAAATAAAAAATTCAAAACCAATAACTTACTTATGTACTAAAATTTTTTTTATTATAGCTTAAAATAATTGTGACCAATAAAGGTAAATATGTTGTACAAAAAACAAATTAACAGAAGTTCACAAAAGTTGATATAAAACTCGTCGATTTAAATTGTTAACTTTTTACTGAGCATGTTTATTTTACGAGGAGGAAGCATCGAAAGCCTAACCCCTTCCGTGTGAGACTTTAACCCAAACTAAAATTCCTACCGTCATGTACCGTTCCCCTCCCGGTACCACCGTCAAGGATTTCGTCGGGATTATAACACTGTGTGACTGATAAGGTTATAGATCTATTCTCTTCCTCTTCTTCCTTTTTGGCGCTGTAACCGCCAAAGCGATTTTGACCAACTGACGCCTATTAGAAATGCCAAGTGAAGCCAGAATACTTTCAGAGCTGGGGCGTCGGTGTCCATTCGAACGACATGATCAAGCCAGTTGAGCCGCTGTATATTAATACGCCACATACCAGCACGGGCATGAAGAGTGATTTATAGTGTGGTTTTCGTACGTCGAGAGAGGACTTTACTCCTGAATTGCCTACTCAGTCCAAAGCAGCACTTGTTGGCAAGAGCGATTCTGCGTTGGATTTCCATGCTGACATTATTACAGGTGTTAATGCTGGTTCACAAGTAAACGAAATTCTCTACTTCCTCGAAATTATAACTGTCAAAAGTGACGTGGGTGCCAGGCGCGAATGTGCTGATTGTTTGTTTGATGACAGGAGATACTTCGTCTTGTCGTCGTTTACCACCAGACCCATTCGCTTTGCTTCCTTGTCCAACTTGGAAAGTCAGGACAGACTTCGCGGTTTTTCTTACCGATGATGTCAGTGTCATCGGCATAAGCCAGCAATTGTACGCTCTTGTAGTAAATTGTTCCTAAGCGGTTCAGTTCTGAAGATCTTATTATC
>NW_016158851.1:50078-61093 GCF_001687245.7 Rhagoletis zephyria | reverse complement strand
GGCCAAAAGTGAGTTAATGTCAGAAGACTTGTGGAAATAGTGTCATTCACATTAGTTCACTTCGGAGAAGATAAAAAAAATATATTTTTTAAGATCCTGATATTAATATACAGTTGAAAAATGTATTAATGTCAGAAATGTTAAAAATCATGTAAGCCTTACGCTGACACTATTCTCATTGTCCATAGACATTATTACCATTTCTAAAGCGCCGTAAAATCCATAGACTTTACTGCTATTCCTTTCTTTACCCTGCAAAAAATTGTGCGACTAATCTCTAAAGAGAGTATTCCGAGATTACTCTCAATCGGGTACAATTGGGCATTAATTAGTCGCAACTAGTCTTATACGGGTACTAATGGACGTCAATTAGTCTCGACTCATCCCTTATGGGTATAATTGGAGATCAATTAGTCCCCAACTCATCTCTAACGGGTACTATTACGATTTAATGATATGAACGCACTTAGTCAATGAAATTTCATGTGCGGCGTTGGCACAGAGTATTCAGAGAGAGTATTCGCCTACAAAACTGAGCACCCCGGTTCGAATCTCAGCTGGCGCATATTTTTATTCTTATTTTTTAAAAGTGACTAGCCGCTTTTTATACCCTTTCGGGTATAAAGGTGAACAATTAGTCTCTTCATAGGACATGCTCGAACAAAAGCGAACAGTTCATTCCATATAAAGAGATCAAAAGTGGTATTAGTCGCATGCTCCTGTGCGATTGCTCCCGGAGTCATCCCGGATTAGTCCTATTTTTTGCAGGGTATGGAGAAAATCCTCTTTTAACATACATACATAGGTCGCGCCGTTCGCGCGCCGGTTCACCACGCATCGCACCATTCCGTTCGTCTAAAATGTTGACTAAATCCGCTGTTTACATATTTCATAAACATGTTTCTATGCTTTCAATGACATATTCATGTTATAAATATGTATATTTATTTACAAGTTGAATGAAAAAAACTCAACTTTCTTATGTCCTTATTGCAGCTGCAAACAATCGCAGCATATGACACAACTTTTCATATAGAGTCAAACCACGCCAACTATGTCAATGAATTTTCATTGATTTTCTGGAAAGTGAAGACAATTCTGGGAATCTGTAGATAATTATAGAACAAAAATACACTTTGGACGGTTTTTCGAAATTGCACTTGGTTTTTGTTTTTTTTTGGTATTATAAGAATATTGCAATTTTTGAGAGAAAAATTCGTAACTCGCGAAAAAATCGATAGGGACTGTCAAAATTGGAAAGACCAATTTTTTCTTTTTGGAATTTAAAAACAAGAGTTTAGAATATATTGTGCCAAAATTTCACTGCAATCGCGGGCCTAGAATATATAAATAATTGCAATTGTTTAAATTATTGTTATTAAAGAATTAATTGTTTTGCAAATTTTATTCTGCAAATCTTTTTATTGTAAAGTGAAAAGCTTCAGCAACTCTCAAAAAAAATTTCATCAAATGGGTCGCGAGTTACGAATTTTTTTCTCAAAAATTGCAATATTGTTATAATACCAAAAAAACAGAAACGAAGTGCAATTTCGAAAAACCGTCCAAAGTTTATTTTTGTTCTATAATTATCTACAGATTCCCACAATTGTCTTCACTTTCCAGAAAATCAATGAAAATTCATTGACACAGTTGGCGTGGTTTGACTCATACTAAATTGCTGTTAACGAAGAGATATTCTACCGATATCCGATATCAAATTTGCGTTTTGTTAACTCTAGTCCTAAAATTTCTACGCCCATTTCTAGGGGTTCACCTTAAAGAAAAAGCTTGTCATACAAGCTTTTTTTCTATATGTAGGTATTCTATCGGATTCCGCAATAAAATTTACATTTTTGCGAAAACACGATTTTTAACACCTTGCTAAATATATCTCATCCTAATTTTTCGAAAACAAATTGCAAAAAATTGTTGACTCTCACAAAATAAAACATCTCAGAAAAAAATTGTTAAATAGTTCTCGAAAAACGCCCATTTTTTGAAACATGGCTTTTATAGAGAATTAATCAGGGATTATACTTAGTCTCCATTGAGAGATTTATCTATTACGATTAAATAAAGCCAGTTGCTAAATCACAACCGTTTCCAGTGCCACAACGAGATATTTTTGACGTTCACATTTTTAAATATTTACCGTTTGATTATGTATGATTTTATAAATAGAGTTGCGGACATTGAAATATAGATAGATAAAATGAAGGTACCAGAGATTTCCTAATATAATGGCGGAGTTGAGCTGTCAAAAAAGTGTCAAACAACTCTTTCGAAGTTTGAATTTCCTCCTCCTACCTTCGGGGAAAATTCTACTCCCTGGTAGGTAATTATTGGAGGATTTCTTTCTCCTGAGAACCAAATTCCCAAAGAACAAACTCCCCGGGAGTATTCAGAAATCGGCTGATAGTTTGGAAAATGGAAAGAATGGTATCATATTCCGAATTATTTTCCCGAATTCAAGAAAATTTATCAAAACGGTAAAGAACAACATTTCCGGAAAGAAACATTTTTTTAAAGAGTTGTTGGGGAAATAAACTTCTTCATAAGAGGGGAAACGAAAATCCAATCGTGCGCCTTTGACATATCATGAAGACCTAGCTAGCAAATATGACTGCCAATGCACTTCTTGAGTCGAACTGAGTTCTAGAGGATGTTTGTTGGTTTCGAAGCAGAAACATTACTGAATTTTATAAATTTTATGTCGCCGTGTGTAAAAGATTTATAGAAAGCGGAGAAGAATCTGAATGATATTATCATAAAACATTTTTTCTGAGTTTTTAGGTTTTAAAATAATATCTTCTTAATTTATTACAACCAAAGTTATGTAAATATTAACCCTTAATTGGGCGCATGGGTTCAAGGCCATTTCAAGTTGCAAAAAAAATGTCTTGGAGTGCTTGGAGCGCGCTCGCGCTCTTTCTAGCTTCCTAACTCTCCACCAGCAGTGATCGGACTTCTACCACATTGTGGTGGATCTGCCACTTTTTTCAGCATCTACCACACAAGGTCTGAAAACTACCACATATTCGCGTTTTTGAGTAGCTAGCTTTGTTTTTGCTCGACATAATTTTCTTAATTTTAAGAGCAAATATTGTCCATCACTAAACACTATATGGTAACAAGAATGATATAATACAAGATTCCGCATTCCCGGCGGCGATGAAATTTCTCAAGTAAAAGTAAACAAGCCGAATGGAGGATAAAATAAACTGTAAAATTGTAAATTTTTTCAATAATAAATTTTTCGACAGGAAACGTGGTTTCATTATGTTAAATTTTAAAATGTATTATTTATAAAAAGAATTGATAGCGAAAATGTTAAAAAGCGGCGATTTTTGTGAAAGTATTAGCGAATTTCAGTGCATCTAAAGTTTCTGAGGCGTTGTTTACATTTACTTGAGAATTGTCAAACTCGGCAAACCCCATGTAGCGGTTTCTGTAACGTGCCACATTTGTTCGCTACATCGTGATGTGATGAAAATAAAAGCTGGCAGCGGAGTGCAAAAAAATGTATGTTCGAAAAATATCTTGATATGGAAGGAACTGCTTTACACTGTCAAGGAAAGAAATTGCCAAAACTCAACGCAATTTTTAGCAACTTCAATCTTGCTTTTTGTTATACTAAAATTAATTTTTTTTGAGTCTAATTAAAAAGCTTGCAATTTAGGTGAAACCTTGCGGAATTTTTTTTAAATCTTTGTACAAAGTTTGATCCAAAACCTGAGATCTACCACATTTGTTTGAAATCTACTACATTTTTCCAGATTCTACCACACAGAATTTTTTAAGTCCGATCACTGCCCACCAGGTACGAAAATCAGTGACGGTCAGAACATCGGCGTGTACACATGTGTCGCTACTCTCTTGAATGCGACCACTAACGTAACATTTTTAGGCGGAGGTAAGTTTTTTATATTTTTTAGTTTGTAGTCGAAGTTATGTTTTTTTTTTTTTTAAGTTAACGATAATAGATTGATGAGCCTTATTAAGG
This sequence comes from Rhagoletis zephyria, assembly GCF_001687245.7. NCBI lineage: Eukaryota > Metazoa > Arthropoda > Insecta > Diptera > Tephritidae > Rhagoletis > Rhagoletis zephyria. Next base: position 57,090 of record NW_016158851.1, on the reverse strand, counting down.
GTTAATAATTTGCCTTTAAAACTAACCAAACTGTATACTAAACCACAAAACTGAAAATACAAATGCCATTTGACACATGGCATGTGAATTCGTGGTTGCCACACCCAACACATTGTGTTTATTGATCAGTATTATTGAAGACTTAATTTAAATCTACTGCCTTTCGAGATTTAATTTTATATTGTATTCATTTAATCTCACAATGGAGACATAGTATTACGATGGTATGCTTTAAATCCCAAATTTACTGGTCTTAACTATGTTATACTATGTCTCCATTGGGATTTGATGAAGATTTAACCCTCTGACGAGATTTAATGTTAAATCTTTCGAGATTTGTCATATAAAATTAAATCTTGAATGGCAGTAGATATGAGTTAAAATTTCGTTAAATCTTCAATATTATTGATAAATAAATACAATTTGTTGGGTGTGGCAACCACAAATTCACATGCCATAAGTCAAATGACATTTGTATTTTCAATATACAGTTGCGGACATTGAAATCTAGGCAATTAATAAAACATGTATTTTCGTATTTTTAGAGTGTTTATATATTTTGGTTAGTTTTAAAGGCAAATTGTTAGTACCTACATAACTTTTGTTTTGATAAATCAAGAAGATATTATTTTAAAAACTACAAATTTTGAAAATACGTTTTATGATAATATAAAGCAGAGTCTTCTCCGCTTCCTATAAATCTTTTACGCGCTGCGACATAAAGATTACAAAATTCAGTAATGGTTCTGCTTCGATAACATTGCACAAAAAATCCTCTATAACGCAATTCGACTCAAGAAATCCATTGGCTGTCATTTTTGCTAGCTAGGTCTTCATGATATGCCAAAGGCCCACGATTGGATTTTCGGCTCCCTCTTATGAAGGAGAGAGTTTATTTCCCCAAACGAAAAGCAAATTTTTAAATTTTTTCTTTCAGCAAATGTGGTTCTTTACCGTTTTGATAATTTTTCTTAAATTCGGGAAAATGATTCGGAATATAGTACCATTCGTAAAATTTTCTAAACTACATATTATACTTATTGACCACGAATAAGAAGCCAATAATAGCTGTGTTTTTTTTACACGCATTTTTTTACGCTTAACGTGTAAAAAAACAATCATCGACAATTTCCATTTCAAAACAAGTAATTTTGATTTTATAGACAACTATTCATATACGCACATAAAGTTTGTCGCTTAGAGCTCCATAAAATTTTTAAGCTCAGATACGTATGCGTGTAAAAAAAACACGCCTAATATTAAGAATTCACATAATGCAATTCCCCTACCTTCCTTTTATCTGTGTGTATTTCAATGCCCGCAACTGTATTTATAAAATCATACATAATCAAACGTCAAATATTTAAAAATGTGAACGTAAAACATTATTAAATCTTAATAGGTATATCTCTCAATGGAGACACAGTATTAATCAACTTCAAAAATTTCAACTGTATACAGCTAAGATAGCTTTAGACAATTATGACCATCTTGTATATAGAAACTAAGCCGGTTCCTTTAGCTTTAAATCGACGTTAAGGTGAAGTCCCCACAATGAGTAGAACCTGAGATATAACGATTTGAAGAAGAATATGATTGGTCAGAATTACAAAAAATCACTGCTGCCAACTAGGGACACGAATTTCGATACGATACGATACCATATCGATACTTTTGGCATTCGATACCGATATTTTCTACTCGATATTTTTAAAAAGATATTTTTTGGAATCGAGTACCAGAACCCTAGTATCGTATCGAATGTAATAAACTCACTGTTCAATATTACTGCATAGTCTTTTACTTTCCTACTAACTTTTGCATCCCTGTAATGTTGTACTGAATATTGAATTGTTTTACCTTTTGCAACCCTATAATGACAACTGAGAATTGTATTTTTTGTAATAAACTCTCTTGAATTCTGAATTTTTAAAGAAAAGACACGCGGTTTTTTCACTTAACCTTAGTTTTATAACAAGGTTCGTATTACTATGAATGGGTAGGTTCAGAAGGCGCAGAAGTTGAGCGCAACCGTTTCTAAAAAAATCAGTGATCATAATGCGCCTTCTGAACGGCTTGATAGATTAGCTGTCAAATTCAAAACGCACAACATGTTGTCTCAAATGATCATAAAAATATTACGATCATCTAACACGCAACTGTTCAGTTGATCTGAAGTGCAAAACAACGCGTTCAGAAGGTGCAATCGCAACAGTTACTGAGCTGTTGCGCCTTCTGAACGTGCCCAATGTCTTCGCAACACTCACGTAACAAGGATAATGTTATTAACAACTCTTCCCGATATAAATTGGGCTTTTAAGAGCAGAAATGTGTAATATAGTTAGGATTGCATGTGGTGGAATTTGAACCCGCGACCTCGGTATTTTAAGACAAAACCTCAATCTTTACGTGTTGTTACACAATATGTTAGTGTTTGACCGAGATTCTCCTCCGATTTATAAAGTGCGCCTTAAGTTCTGAACACATTAAAAATGACGAGCTACGGGCCACAGCTTCCAATTTGTTATCTTCATTGTCTAAACGCTTTGTCGATGGCGACATGATTTTTTTGAATGCGTCGGCGACATCATGAGTTTGTACGAGTTTGACAAAAAAGAAGAGGAAGAACCTTATCTGTCACTGGAAAAATAGAAATAGATCTAATCTGGCCACAACCACAGTCGTCGCGTAGCCTTGTCGGCGCCAAAATTATTATCTACATAAGAGTACGTGTTAAAATAATTTGACAGCTATAGTCCATAGGTCGTCGTTTTCATCGTGTTCGGGCTATTAATGTTGTGGCACAAAAGGGGTCCCTACAGGTTTATGTCGACTTTGAACGGGGATTTGTTTTAATAGGAAGCTGTTTTTCATTTTCAAGTTTTGAGCACTTCTAATCATTACACCACAGCGGCCTATATACGAGACCTATATTCATATACCTTTTTTGGATTTTGGTATCGATATTTGGAGTATCGAGACTTTTTATTCCGATATTAATGGGGACCCGATATTTTTAAAGCGATAATTTAAATGAGTACCATATCGATACTTTCTGTTCGATATCGTGTCCCTACTGCCAACTTAGTGCTTTTCGCGCTAAAATTATTGTGCTTTTCTTAATTCAAACCGCGAAAATTTTTGATTTTGGTGCTTGGTACGTTTTTTGGTGCTTTGTTTTTAGTTTGAAGACACCAAAACTGTAAATCTGAAACAAAAATGGAAGTAAAATTTATGTATAACAATTGGAAGTTTCGTAAGGAACTTTACATACATGGAGACCTTTAGTTTGGGCTGAATTTGTTATATTTTTACGAATAGTAAAAAAGCACCAGCATTTCCTAACAGTAAAATGAATAACGAACCTTCGACCACCGAGCAAGAAACATTAATTTTTATTAATTTGAATCGGCTTACCTACAATAAAATTTTGTATGCATACAAAGTCCATTAAATCCTCGAATAAAAATTTGGTGTTTTTTTCGAAAAAAAAACGCGATTTTTCTGGGATTTTAGTGCTTTTTCAAATTCAAAACTTGGCAACACTGCAAAAAATCCAAACTTTTACAGATCATATCTACGAAGAAAAAAATAAAGAAAAAATTCCTCGAATACGTGTTAGCTAATTTCATGTATAGAACCCATAAAAAATTTGAAGCGAATCGAAAGTGTGACAGCAAATTTGGTGTCCGATATGAAAAAGAATGCCTCATATATATATCATTACTACAACGCATGGACAAAGAAACTTCAAAATAAAAGTTACGAGCAACAAAAAAAATTTTGATTAAGAATAACTCTTACCAGGTAAAATAAAAACAAAGAAGTCGAAAATAAAAGTTATGACCGACAAAAAAAATTCAATTTTTGGAATAACTCGTTAAAGATCAATAAAAATACAAGGATAAAGACAATGATGAAGATGGGGATGAAGATGAAGATGGAAATGAAGATGAAGATGAAGATGAAGATGAAGATGAAGATGAAGATGAAGATGAAGATGAAGATGAAGATGAAGATGAAGATGAAGATGAAGATGAAGATCAAGATCAAGATCAAGATTAAAATGGGTAGGAAGATGAAGACGAAGATGATCATCTCCATTGTCTTTTTAGTTATCTTTAACTTTGGCCGGTTCTTCATCCCTATCATTGGCTTGATCCTTCAATACAGGTTGTGAGTGTCTGTGGTTTTGTCGTTGCCCTTGTCTTTGTTTCTGCCCTTTTATCGTGCTCTCTGTTCATTACCCACTCCACTGTGGCGTTAAAAGTTCAATGCAGCCGCCCCCTGTCTAAGTATTCACGCATGCGCATACGCATACGCAAAAATTCAGTTTTATTTTCTGAGCAAAAAATAAAACTCAAGAAATAACGATTATTTTCCGAGCAAAAAATAAAACTTAAAACGTAACGATTATTTTCCGAGNTCAAGATCAAGATCAAGATTAAAATGGGTAGGAAGATGAAGACGAAGATGATCATCTCCATTGTCTTTTTAGTTATCTTTAACTTTGGCCGGTTCTTCATCCCTATCATTGGCTTGATCCTTCAATACAGGTTGTGAGTGTCTGTGGTTTTGTCGTTGCCCTTGTCTTTGTTTCTGCCCTTTTATCGTGCTCTCTGTTCATTACCCACTCCACTGTGGCGTTAAAAGTTCAATGCAGCCGCCCCCTGTCTAAATATTCACGCATGCGCATACGCATACGCAAAAATTCAGTTTTATTTTTTGAGCAAAAAATAAACTCAAGAAATAACGATTATTTTCCGAGCAAAAAATAAAACTAAAACGTAGCGATTATTTTCCGAGCAAAAAACAAAACTCCAACGATTATTTTCTGAGCAAAAAATAAAACTCAAGAAATAACGATTATTTTCCGAGCAAAAAATAAAACTAAAACGTAGCGATTATTTTCCGAGCAAAAAACAAAACTCCAACGATTATTTTCTGAGCAAAAAATAAAACTCAAGAAATAACGATTATTTTCCGAGCAAAAAATAAAACTAAAACGTAGCGATTATTTTCCGAGCAAAAAACAAAACTCCAACGATTATTTTCTGAGCAAAAAATAAAACTCAAGAAATAACGATTATTTTCCGAGCAAAAAATAAAACTAAAACGTAGCGATTATTTTCCGAGCAAAAAACAAAACTCCAACGATTATTTTCTGAGCAAAAAATAAAACTCAAGAAATAACGATTATTTTCCGAGCAAAAAATAAAACTTAAAACGTAACGATTATTTTCAGGGCAAAAAATAAAACTCAAAAAATAACCACTATTTTCCGAACAAAAAATAAAACTCACAAAATTACGATTATTTTCCGAGCAAAAAATAAAACTAAAACGTAGCGATTATTTTCCGAGCAAAAAACAAAACTCAAACGATTATTTTCTGAGCAAAAAATAAAACTTAAAAAATAACCATTAAGTTTTGAGCAAAAAATAAAACTCAGTTAGTAACGATTAAAAAGTGATTTTTATAATAAAAGTTATAACCGTTACTGTCCCTGATTTTAAATAAAAACTAACCAAAATAATTTATAATGGAAAACATTCTTGAATATTGTGAGAAACCTTAATTACGAATATTTCTGTGAGTGACTGTATGTATGTATGTATGTTAAAAAATCTTACTAAAATCAAAGCGAATTCCTAGCCGCTTCAAACATGCAATTTATTATAATACGTCTTCTTCTTATTTGGCACTACAACCGTTTGTCGGTTTGGGCCGAGACCANGACTGTATGTATGTATGTATGTTAAAAAATCTTACTAAAATCAAAGCGAATTCCTAGCCGCTTCAAACATGCAATTTATTATAATACGTCTTCTTCTTATTTGGCACTACAACCGTTTGTCGGTTTGGGCCGAGACCAAAAAGCTTCTCCAATTGCTTCTCCTCTGTTCGAATTTGCTCAGGTCCTTCTCCACTTGGTCCTTTCATTGCGTTCGTGGCCGCCCTTGCTTTCGTTGTCCACCCATGGGTGCGGTGTGGAAGGATCTTTTCACCGGAGCGTCGTCATCCATGCGTACAGCATGTCCAAGCCAGCGCAATCGCTGTGTTTTTGTGCGCTTAACTATGTTTATGTCGGTAAAAAGCTCATACAGTTCGTCATTCCATCTTCTCCGATACCCGTCGTCCACGAAAACAGGGCCGTAGATCTTGCGTAGAATAGTTCTCTAGAAAGCCCCCAAAGGCTTCTCATATTTGTTCGACATCGTACAAGTTTCTGCGCCATATTAAAGGTACGGGCATGATGAGAGATTTGTAGAGCGTGATTTTCGTTCGTGGAGAGAGGGCTCTGCTTTTCAATTTGCTACCGAGTCCAAAGTAGCACCTGTTGGCAAGAGTTACTCTTCGCTTGATCTCCAGGCTGACGTTGTTGGTGGTGTTTATGCTGGATCCTAGGTAGACAAAGTCCTTCACTACTTCAAAGTTATATCTTCCAATAGAAACGTGCGTCCCGAAACGCGTGGACTCTTTATATGTTTTCAGGAAGTACTTTGTCTTGCCCTCGTCCACCGCTAGACCAACCTCTTTAACTTCTTTTTCTAAACTGGAAAATGCTGCGGTTAAGTCCCTTTGTTTCAGACCTACGATACCGATATCATCTGCATACGCCAGCAGCATCGTTCTTTTGCTATATATGGTGCCGCTGCGATTCAGATTGGCAGCTCTTATTACGATTTCCAACATCAGATTGAAAAAGTCGCACGAGAGTGCGCCTTGTCTAAAACCTCGTTTGGTCTCAAACGGCGCGGAGAGGTCCTTCGCAATTTGGACGGAGCTGAAGGTTGTGTTCAACGTCACTCTACATAGCCGTATTAGTTTTGCGGGGATCCCAAATTTGGACATGGCGTCGTGCAGGCAGCTTCTCTTCGCGCTATCAAAATCAGCTTTAAAATCGACAAAAATATGGTGTGTGTCGATTTGCTTATCTAGAGTCTTCTCTAGGATTTGACGTGCTGTGAAAATCTGGTCAATGGTGGACTTACCAGGTCTGAAGCCACAC
>NW_016158851.1:23129-50068 GCF_001687245.7 Rhagoletis zephyria | reverse complement strand
ACGATTATTTTCCGAGCAAAAAATAAAACTAAAACGTAGCGATTATTTTCCGAGCAAAAAACAAAACTCAAACGATTATTTTCTGAGCAAAAAATAAAACTTAAAAAATAACCATTAAGTTTTGAGCAAAAAATAAAACTCAGTTAGTAACGATTAAAAAGTGATTTTTATAATAAAAGTTATAACCGTTACTGTCCCTGATTTTAAATAAAAACTAACCAAAATAATTTATAATGGAAAACATTCTTGAATATTGTGAGAAACCTTAATTACGAATATTTCTGTGAGTTACTGTATGTACATTAAAAAATCTTACTAAAATCAAAGCGAATTCCTAGCCGCTTCAAACATGCAATTTATTATAATACGTCTTCTTCTTATTTGGCACTACAACCGTTTGTCGGTTTGGGCCGAGACCAAAAAGCTTCTCCAATTGCTTCTCCCCTGTTCGAATTTGCTCAGGTCCTTCTCCACTTGGTCCTTTCATTGCGTTCGTGGCCGCCCTTGCTTTCGTTGTCCACCCATGGGTGCGGTGTGGAAGGATCTTTTCACCGGAGCGTCGTCATCCATGCGTACAGCATGTCCAAGCCAGCGCAATCGCTGTGTTTTTGTGCGCTTAACTATGTTTATGTCGGTAAAAAGCTCATACAGTTCGTCATTCCATCTTCTCCGATACCCGTCGTCCACGAAAACAGGGCCGTAGATCTTGCGTAGAATAGTTCTCTAGAAAGCCCCCAAAGGCTTCTCATATTTGTTCGACATCGTACAAGTTTCTGCGCCATATTAAAGGTACGGGCATGATGAGAGATTTGTAGAGCGTGATTTTCGTTCGTGGAGAGAGGGCTCTGCTTTTCAATTTGCTACCGAGTCCAAAGTAGCACCTGTTGGCAAGAGTTACTCTTCGCTTGATCTCCAGGCTGACGTTGTTGGTGGTGTTTATGCTGGATCCTAGGTAGACAAAGTCCTTCACTACTTCAAAGTTATATCTTCCAATAGAAACGTGCGTCCCGAAACGCGTGGACTCTTTATATGTTTTCAGGAAGTACTTTGTCTTGCCCTCGTCCACCGCTAGACCAACCTCTTTAACTTCTTTTTCTAAACTGGAAAATGCTGCGGTTAAGTCCCTTTGTTTCAGACCTACGATACCGATATCATCTGCATACGCCAGCAGCATCGTTCTTTTGCTATATATGGTGCCGCTGCTATTCAGATTGGCAGCTCTTATTACGATTTCCAACATCAGATTGAAAAAGTCGCACGAGAGTGCGCCTTGTCTAAAACCTCGTTTGGTCTCAAACGGCGCGGAGAGGTTCTTCGCAATTTGGACGGAGCTGAAGGTTGTGTTCAACGTCACTCTACATAGCCGTATTAGTTTTGCGGGGATCCCAAATTTGGACATGGCGTCGTGCAGGCAGCTTCTCTTCGCGCTATCAAAATCAGCTTTAAAATCGACAAAAATATGGTGTGTGTCGATTTGCTTATCTAGAGTCTTCTCTAGGATTTGACGTGCTGTGAAAATCTGGTCAATGGTGGACTTACCAGGTCTGAAGCCACACACACAGGTCTTTCACACAGTATCGTCGACAGGACCTTATATGCAATATTAAGAAGGCTTATTCCGCGATCGATTGGGCAAAGTACACAGAGATTCCAGTCTTCGGGCATGTACTCATCATACCAATTCTGCTTAAAAGCTGGTACATACGCCCCACCAACTCTTCGCCACCGGCTTTGAACAGCTCAGCCGGTATACATATGTACAATTATATTATATACTAGCCAATGTCCGCTTGCTTCGCGGCTCCTAATAAGAACTTTTGCGTTGCCCAATGCAAAAGAGCGTTTAAAAGCAAAAATAGTCTTTAAAGTCAAAATTTTTAGTTTAAGTTGAAACCAATAAAGCGCAGTATCCTCCTTACACATAGGCCAAGTGGAAGATCAACCTATCTCGGCAGCCAGTTCCAAAACACCCTATCTCAGAATTTGGTTGAAGAACGCCTTATATCAGAATTCGGTTCAATTCTGAGATAGGGCGTTCTTCAACCAAATTCTGAGATANAGAAAGCCCCCAAAGGCTTCTCATATTTGTTCGACATCGTACAAGTTTCTGCGCCATATTAAAGGTACGGGCATGATGAGAGATTTGTAGAGCGTGATTTTCGTTCGTGGAGAGAGGGCTCTGCTTTTCAATTTGCTACCGAGTCCAAAGTAGCACCTGTTGGCAAGAGTTACTCTTCGCTTGATCTCCAGGCTGACGTTGTTGGTGGTGTTTATGCTGGATCCTAGGTAGACAAAGTCCTTCACTACTTCAAAGTTATATCTTCCAATAGAAACGTGCGTCCCGAAACGCGTGGACTCTTTATATGTTTTCAGGAAGTACTTTGTCTTGCCCTCGTCCACCGCTAGACCAACCTCTTTAACTTCTTTTTCTAAACTGGAAAATGCTGCGGTTAAGTCCCTTTGTTTCAGACCTACGATACCGATATCATCTGCATACGCCAGCAGCATCGTTCTTTTGCTATATATGGTGCCGCTGCTATTCAGATTGGCAGCTCTTATTACGATTTCCAACATCAGATTGAAAAAGTCGCACGAGAGTGCGCCTTGTCTAAAACCTCGTTTGGTCTCAAACGGCGCGGAGAGGTCCTTCGCAATTTGGACGGAGCTGAAGGTTGTGTTCAACGTCACTCTACATAGCCGTATTAGTTTTGCGGGGATCCCAAATTTGGACATGGCGTCGTGCAGGCAGCTTCTCTTCGCGCTATCAAAATCAGCTTTAAAATCGACAAAAATATGGTGTGTGTCGATTTGCTTATCTAGAGTCTTCTCTAGGATTTGACGTGCTGTGAAAATCTGGTCAATGGTGGACTTACCAGGTCTGAAGCCACACACACAGGTCTTTCACACAGTATCGTCGACAGGACCTTATATGCAATATTAAGAAGGCTTATTCCGCGATCGATTGGGCAAAGTACACAGAGATTCCAGTCTTCGGGCATGTACTCATCATACCAATTCTGCTTAAAAGCTGGTACATACGCCCCACCAACTCTTCGCCACCGGCTTTGAACAGCTCAGCCGGTATACATATGTACAATTATATTATATACTAGCCAATGTCCGCTTGCTTCGCGGCTCCTAATAAGAACTTTTGCGTTGCCCAATGCAAAAGAGCGTTTAAAAGCAAAAATAGTCTTTAAAGTCAAAATTTTTAGTTTAAGTTGAAACCAATAAAGCGCAGTATCCTCCTTACACATAGGCCAAGTGGAAGATCAACCTATCTCGGCAGCCAGTTCCAAAATTCGGTTCAATTCTGAGATAGGGCGTTCTTCAACCAAATTCTGAGATAGGGTGTTTTCCAATAAAATTCTGAAGTAGCACGTCATTGAAAAATTTTCTTAGATAGGGTGTTTTCGAACTGGCTGCCGAGATAGGTCAATCTTTCACTCAGCTATCGATATGGAATACCTTACGTATGTACCTTACGATGTCATTAGCTTTACCGATGGTCTTATTTCCACCTGTGAGATCTCTGCCTAGCATGCGTAATATTTTTCTATGATCTTGCAACTACAACATTGGTCCGATGCGTAAACCAATAAAAGTCCTTACGAGGAAACTCAAGAGCACAGATGGGCGTTTTCTGTTGTATGAGGGCCAAGAATCCTCACAGTCCCACAGGATGAAAAGTTTTCCCGTACATTAGCTAAATGAGTCGTGTGAACTCTTGAATATCATTCAAATGAAGCAATTGATATACCTGCGATGATCTTTCCTTGTTAGTTCGCCACTTTTACAATTCGTATTAAATTTATGAACTGATTTTTAGGGTGCGTGATAGCGTCAGACAAAGGTGCGCTTACACAATTTTGCGGTCTTTCGACGCATACTTAACCCCATCCTTCATTTAGCAATCTGAACCTAAATTCGTATAACTTAAACATAGGGCCAAAGCAGACCAACCACATAGGGTTTCTATACATTTCGGCTGCAGCGCCATCCATTGGGTCGATTTTCTGCAAAACCATTGCTTACCATAAAACTAATACGTATAATGAACTTTAACCTCGACTCCAGTGCCACTCAGCAGGTCAAAAGAATTTTTCATCATACATGTACATAGCTCACATTTAAAATTTTAACGAAATCGGTCAATAAATACGACTTGTATAAATAACTCTACTCCAGAACCACGTAGCGAGTTTTCTAGTAGCATATAATAAGACCATATATGCAAGGTATAAACTCCGACCATTTGACGGAACTCTATTCNATAAAGCGCAGTATCCTCCTTACACATAGGCCAAGTGGAAGATCAACCTATCTCGGCAGCCAGTTCCAAAATTCGGTTCAATTCTGAGATAGGGCGTTCTTCAACCAAATTCTGAGATAGGGTGTTTTCCAATAAAATTCTGAAGTAGCACGTCATTGAAAAATTTTCTTAGATAGGGTGTTTTCGAACTGGCTGCCGAGGTAGGTCAATCTTTCACTCAGCTATCGATATGGAATACCTTACGTATGTACCTTACGATGTCATTAGCTTTACCGATGGTCTTATTTCCACCTGTGAGATCTCTGCCTAGCATGCGTAATATTTTTCTATGATCTTGCAACTACAACATTGGTCCGATGCGTAAACCAATAAAAGTCCTTACGAGGAAACTCAAGAGCACAGATGGGCGTTTTCTGTTGTAGGAGGGCCAAGAATCCTCACAGTCCCACAGGATGAAAAGTTTTCCCGTACATTAGCTAAATGAGTCGTGTGAACTCTTGAATATCATTCAAATGAAGCAATTGATATACCTGCGATGATCTTTCCTTGTTAGTTCGCCACTTTTACAATTCGTATTAAATTTATGAACTGATTTTTAGGGTGCGTGATAGCGTCAGACAAAGGTGCGCTTACACAATTTTGCGGTCTTTCGACGCATACTTAACCCCATCCTTCATTTAGCAATCTGAACCTAAATTCGTATAACTTAAACATAGGGCCAAAGCAGACCAACCACATAGGGTTTCTATACATTTCGGCTGCAGCGCCATCCATTGGGTCGATTTTCTGCAAAACCATTGCTTACCATAAAACTAATACGTATAATGAACTTTAACCTCGACTCCAGTGCCACTCAGCAGGTCAAAAGAATTTTTCATCATACATGTACATAGCTCACATTTAAAATTTTAACGAAATCGGTCAATAAATACGACTTGTATAAATAACTCTACTCCAGAACCACGTAGCGAGTTTTCTAGTAGCATATAATAAGACCATATATGCAAGGTATAAACTCCGACCATTTGACGGAACTCTATTCAGTGGTTTTTGAGTTTACTCCGAACAACGAAAACGGCTATTATTTTGTGTATATAGGTATGTAGCCTATAACGAATCTCATAACACCCAAAGCTTCAAACTTAGTGCTAAATTTAAAAAAAAAAAATCTTCAAAATTTTCACAAATTTTACCTCTTACCAAAAATTAAAAACAAAGTCACAATAATACAGTGGGATTTAGACATCTAGGAGCAAATAGTTCCCAATCGAGTGATACTTGCGCGTTTACGTAAATGTATATAGATGCAGCCTTTCCAGTAATCACTTTTCGCCATAAGTACGGTATTAATAGCATATGTAGCTGTGTCGAATTTCAGGACGTTAGAGTAAGCGGTTCCAGAGATAAGCTATATCAGAAGTTCAGTTTGTATGGGAGGTGCCACGCACCCTTTTCCAATGCCTACCAGTTTTCGCCATAAGTAGAGTATTTGCAATTTATGCTTCCATGCTAAGTTTCAGTTCCCCAGCGTAATTGGTTTTAGAGATATAATGGTTTTTTACTTTTTAGTCTGTATAAGAATTTTAGGAATATCCCGACCCCGGCGCCACATACCGAGTAAATTTTTTGTCGGAATATTTATTATCAAGGTGCTGGCATATATTCCAAATATTAACCAAATCGGTACAGCCGTTTAGTAGTGAAATACAATGTACGGAATACTATATGAAATTGTAAAACCGTGATGTCTCAGATTTCTTAATTTTNTTTAGTAGTGAAATACAATGTACAGAATACTATATGAAATTGTAAAACCGTGATGTCTCAGATTTCTTAATTTTTTGGCAGAAAAAACAAAAAGCTTTGATTTTTTTTAGCGAAAAACCTTTCACACAGTAGTTCCAAAAAGGTGCAGTTGGTTATGATCAGTGTGACCGCGGGCTTGTGAAAAATTGTAGCAGAGAAGAGACTTAAAATGTATCAAAATGTATCACTTTTTTTNAATTTTAGGAATATCCCGACCCCGGCGCCACATACCGAGTAAATTTTTTGTCGGAATATTTATTATCAAGGTGCTGGCATATATTCCAAATATTAACCAAATCGGTACAGCCGTTTAGTAGTGAAATACAATGTACAGAATACTATATGAAATTGTAAAACCGTGATGTCTCAGATTTCTTAATTTTTTGGCAGAAAAAACAAAAAGCTTTGATTTTTTTTAGCGAAAAACCTTTCACACAGTAGTTCCAAAAAGGTGCAGTTGGTTATGATCAGTGTGACCGCGGGCTTGTGAAAAATTGTAGCAGAGAAGAGACTTAAAATGTATCAAAATGTATCACTTTTTTTATTTTCAGGTATCAAAGTATTTATATCGAATAAAACCAATAATTTTTATGAAAAACCATTTTCCAAAACAATTTAACTTTTATTGATTGGAAAACAGATACAAGTATCATTGTACTTGGTATTAGTATAATAATAACAATTAAAGCTTAAGCAAAAAACAAAACCGACTCCAATTCTTATAAAAATTTAAGATTATCGTTAATTTCTTCATGATCCAATGAGCGGATTTAAACTAAGTTAGTATGGGACCACCTCTGAGATACCACCTTTCTTTTAAAATGAGTTAGTATGGGACCACTTCTGAGATACCACCTTTCTTTTAAAAAAAGAATTATAGAAATCGGTTAACGTGCTCCAAAGTTATGCGGTAACACACATANTTAAAAACAAAGTCACAATAATACAGTGGGATTTAGACATCTAGGAGCAAATAGTTCCCAATCGAGTGATACTTGCGCGTTTACGTAAATGTATATAGATGCAGCCTTTCCAGTAATCACTTTTCGCCATAAGTACGGTATTAATAGCATATGTAGCTGTGTCGAATTTCAGGACGTTAGAGTAAGCGGTTCCAGAGATAAGCTATATCAGAAGTTCAGTTTGTATGGGAGGTGCCACGCACCCTTTTCCAATGCCTACCAGTTTTCGCCATAAGTAGAGTATTTGCAATTTATGCTTCCATGCTAAGTTTCAGTTCCCCAGCGTAATTGGTTTTAGAGATATAATGGTTTTTTACTTTTTAGTCTGTATAAGAATTTTAGGAATATCCCGACCCCGGCGCCACATACCGAGTAAATTTTTTGTCGGAATATTTATTATCAAGGTGCTGGCATATATTCCAAATATTAACCAAATCGGTACAGCCGTTTAGTAGTGAAATACAATGTACAGAATACTATATGAAATTGTAAAACCGTGATGTCTCAGATTTCTTAATTTTTTGGCAGAAAAAACAAAAAGCTTTGATTTTTTTTAGCGAAAAACCTTTCACACAGTAGTTCCAAAAAGGTGCAGTTGGTTATGATCAGTGTGACCGCGGGCTTGTGAAAAATTGTAGCAGAGAAGAGACTTAAAATGTATCAAAATGTATCACTTTTTTTATTTCAGGTATCAAAGTATTTATATCGAATAAAACCAATAATTTTTATGAAAAACCATTTTCCAAAACAATTTAACTTTTATTGATTGGAAAACAGATACAAGTATCATTGTACTTGGTATTAGTATAATAATAACAATTAAAGCTTAAGCAAAAAACAAAACCGACTCCAATTCTTATAAAAATTTAAGATTATCGTTAATTTCTTCATGATCCAATGAGCGGATTTAAACTAAGTTAGTATGGGACCACCTCTGAGATACCACCTTTCTTTTAAAAAAAGAATTATAGAAATCGGTTAACGTGCTCCAAAGTTATGCGGTAACACACATAAAAAAAAATAAAAAAATATTCCGACGAATTGATAACCTTCTCCTTTTTGTGAAGTCGGTTAATAATGAAAATGTCTACTAAAAACGAAAATTTCTTACATGTATCAGTTCAACTGGGTATAAGTATAATAAAAACAACAAAAATGTCTTATATAATAATCCTATTTTTAACCGACTTCAAGAGAAGGTTATCAATTCGTCGGAATATTTTTTATGTTTTTTTTTATGTGTGTTACCGCATAACTTTAGACCACGGCAACCGATTTCGGTAATTCTTTTTCCATCGGAAAGGTAATATCTCACAAGTGGTTCCATACTAATTTGGTTTAAAACCGATCATTGGATCTTGAAAAAATTAACGGTACTCCTAAGTTTTTATATGAGAATTGAAGTCGGTTGTGTTTTGCTTAAAAAGTACTTGTTAGTTTAAATACTTTTTGTACTTATAGGACTCAGAGTTCAAATTTTTTAATAATTTTTAAGGCATTTCGAAAACATTATGCATTCCTCCATTGGCAAAGTGAAACGATTTGTTCAATTTGTTTTGATCAAATTTAGATCTGAGAAAATGCGGTCTGCAGAGGCATAGCTGAGCGGCAAACAACAAGTTAAAGATAAGAAAGTTAGTTCGAAATACAAAAAGTTATTCAAAGCATTTTTTAGCTTGTTTACATGATTTTTAGCACCAACGTTGTAGTTTTGAAATTCGGAAAATTCATCCACTCTTTGTAGACATCTCTGGCAAGTTTTTCGACTTCTATGGGAATTTTTGTACACGATTGGAAAAGTATCAAAATTTAAAAAGAAGTATCCCTTCAAAATTCGTCAAAAAATGTATCACTTTTGACCCACTTGGATCAAAACGGTCACACTGGTTATGAATGAACACACTGAAATTGAATGTCAATAAAACTAAGTTTGTGGTTACATCAAAGCGAAATTTTGAGACCAGTGCGGTGCTAACTCTAAATATAAACAAAGAAGCACTGGGAAAATTAAATACATTCAAATACCTAAAAATAAAGATCGATGATAAACTGAAAAAAATGGGTTCTACATTTTCAGTTAGACCTCTAGCAATGTGTACATCGGTGAAAACTGCATTTAATTCCACACATAAGTTTTTGCGTGATGCGCTTTCTTTAATATCTATTATGTACAGATATCGGCCTGTTGCAATTTTATTATTCTCAAATACTTTCGTTGTATACCCATAAGGCAACATTTAGGTTGTCTTAGCAATTTAACTGAATTTAATTTTTTAAATAGGTTCAAAAATATTTTCGAAAGTAAGCTTCTTAAACCTCTTTAGTTTGATATCCGTATTGTAATATTTTATTTATTTTACCAATTTAAACGAATACAATTTGTCAAACAAACCTCTTTAGTTTGATGCCAATATTGCATTATTTAATTTATGTTATCAGTTAAACTATATAAAAGTTTTCAAACAGGTTGCAACCTTCCACAAAAATATTTTCAGCTGTAAGCCTTTGTAGACCTCTTTATTTTGACAGCCATATTGCAATATTTACTTTATCGTATCAATTTTCTTAAACTGAAATTTTCAAACAGGTGGCAACTCTCTAACTTTTTCATTCTATATTTTAAGTTAGACCTCTAGCGATACATCGATGAAAACTGAATTCGATTCCATCCATTAGTTTTCGAGTGATGCGCGCACAAATATACAGACACACAGACAGACAGACAAAAATTATAAAAATTGTTAGTTTGGCTTCTGTAGCTGTAATAAAGACCCCCATATTAATTTTTCTTTAATATCTATACCTTACAGACATCGGCATGTTACAATTTTATTATAAGTACAGACATAGGTTTCATTTATTTTATCAATTTAATTCAATCAAATTTTTAAAACAGGTGGCAACCCACCTAAAAAATACTTTCGGCAGTAAAATTTCGTAAACCTCTCATAGATATTTAAGAAAAGTTAACATGGGGGGTCTTTATTAGAGCTGCAGAAGCCAAATTGACAATTTTTAGAATTTTGGCCTGTCTGTCTGTCTGTCTGTATATTTGTACGCGCATAACTCGAAAACTAATGCATGGAATCGAATTAAGTATTCACCTACGTATCGCTAGAGGTCTAACTTACAATATAGAACAAACAAATTAGAGAGTTGTCACCTGTTTGAAAATTTCAGTTTAAGTAAATTGATACGCCACCTGTTTGAAAACTTTCATTTAATTGAATTGATAACATAAATTAAATATTGCAATATTGGTATCAAACTAAAGAGGTTAAGATATTTTAATGCCGAAAATATTTTTAGCGGATCTGCCACCTGTTTGAAAACTTTCATTTAATTGAAATGATAACATAAATTAAATATTGCAATATTGGTATCAAACTAAAGAGGTTAAGATATTTTAATGTCGAAAATATTTTTAGCGGATCTGCCACCTGTTTGAAAAATTTATTCATTTAAATTGGTAAAATAAATGAAATATTGCAATACGGATATTAAACTAAAGAGGTTTAGGAAGCTTACTTTCGAAAATATTTTTGAAGCGGGTTGCCACCTATTTGAAACATTTAATTCAGTTAAATTGATAAGATACCCTAAATGTTGGCATATGGGTATCAAGCGAAGGTATTTGAGAATAAAAAGGCCGATATCTGTACATAATAGATATTAAAGAAAAATTAATAGGGGGTTTATTAGATCAACAGAAGCTAAATCAACAATTTTTAGAATTTTGGTCTGTCTGTCTGTCTATATGGCAACATGTTTGTATGCGCATCACGCAAAAACTAATGTATAGAATTAAAGGCAGTTTTCACCGATGTACATATTGCTAGAAGGCTAACTGAAAATATAGAATCCATTTTTTTCAGTTTATTATCGATCGTTATTCCTAGGAATTTGAATGTATTAACTTTTTCCAGTGCTTCTTTGTTTATATTTAGAATTCACCCCAAATTTAGTTTTATTTACATTCAATTCATGAGTTCAATCATAACCAATCGCACTTCTTTGGAGCTGCTGTGTGTGTGGAATGTATTTCGCTAAAAAAATCAAAACTTTTTGTGGTTTCTGCCAAAAAATTCAGAAATCTGGAAGGTCACGTTTTTACAATTTCATATGGTTTTCCCCGCATTGCATTTCACAACTACACCGATTTGGTTCATATTTGGAAGATATGCCAGCACCTTGAAAATAATTATTCCGACCAAAAATTTACTCGGTATGTGGCCAAACCAATTACGCTGGGGAACTGAAACTTATCACGGATGCATAAATTGCAAATACTCCACTTACGGCGAAAACTGGTAGGCGTTGGAAAAGTGTGCCTGGCACCTCCCATACCAACTGAACTTCTCATATAGCTTATCTCTGGAACCTCTTACGCTAACGTCCTGTAATTCGACACAGCTACATATCGTCGCTACCATGTCAAACTATCGAATCTGAGAATCGGTACTTTTCAGGACAGCAAAGAAACTGTTGTAAAAAATGTTTTTGTCATTAGGAAAAAGTGTGCGATTCGACACTTTTTAAAGCCAGTATCCTCTGCTCCTAAGAAGACTAGAAATTCGACGATTTGCCAACTTGCATATCATTCTAAACGCATGCGCAAGGTATCGTAAATGAAAAAGCATTTTTGCCCATTCGATAGTTGGACATGGTAGCGACGATATGTAGCTGTGTCGAATTTCAGGACGTTAGCGTAAGAGGTTCCAGAGATAAGCTCCGTGAAGCAAGCGGGCATTGGCTAGTTTCTGAATAAAAAGCGAAAAATTATTTTTCACAAAGATTAAATGTGTATTTATATTGTGTTTGTTATATAACAGGGGTTGGCAAGGCCGATGCCGAAAAGAGCCATATGTAAATTCTAAATACTACAAAGAGCCACAAAATAAAACAACAAAAACAAAAATTTAATTTTTAAATAAAATTATTATTAGAAATGAAAAACATTAATTTTATTATTATTCTAATGTACGTAAGATAGATATTAAAGAAAATTCAAAAGATTCTTTGGCCAAATTTTCAAAATCTGGTTTTACGTCAGTTAAAGCCGTTCGTAACAGTTCTGTTAAATATTAGTTGGTCAATAGGTACGTTCGTTTCAAATCTCCAGTAAAAAATGTCCAACAGCGAAATTCCGGCAATGTCATCTGTGCTCTCACAAGAGAAAATATCCAAAATAGGACGCGAACAGAAAATTTGCAGAAACTTGCATGTTAGACGAACAGCTGATAGAAATTGCGTTTACATTCAAAAGTATAAAATTGAAAACGTAAGAAAACAAATCCCGAAGTCTTATCCTGACACATTTCACTGACTAAACAAATAATTAATCACTTCTTACAAGATTAATTAGTCGCATTTTACTATTTTAACCTTCAAACCATAAAATTCAATTTAGGGATTTGCGTAAATTCCAACCAACTGTTTTTTTTCAAATTTTTTCTTGTTGGCAAATTGCTGTTGGCAAACATTTTTCCAGCAGAAACTAAAAAAAGAAGTATTTCGGATATTGTAAATTCATCCTCAATTATGTTACATAAAAAAGGGTTTATGAAGTATGCACATGAAGTAAGTACATTTAAATAATTTCAAATCGGAATATCTTTTTTCAAAATCTGCTTTTAAATCAAGGGCAATACTTTTTTCTAGCCATGGAAAATTATGAGATATTTTTTTTTTTTGAAATCATGAATAAAAAAACGTAGTTTAGCTTCAAAACTTAAAAAAATTGCGACAAATCAAAAACATTTTTATTTTCTTCTTGTACAGAAATTCAAGTTTTGCAAATGTTCCATCCAATTTTCATTCTCCAATTGCGGGTAATGTTCCGATCTCAATTTGCGTATGTGTACATAAAAAGAATAAAATATAAAAACAACACAATGGAAAAGAATGTCCAACAAAGAAATATGTATTTTAAAAAGTAAAAAGGGCCGAAATGTTCTAAGCCAAGAAAAAGTAAAAATAGCCGCACTCTGCTAAGCAAAGAGCCGCGTTTGCCCACCGTTGGTATAGGGTGTTAATATAAACAAAAAACACAAATAAATTAGCAAAAGCGAAGGAGAGAAATTAAATCATTTGCTTCAGCTTATAGCGCAGATTGGTTTTGCTTACTGCCATCCCTAAATTTGCGCGTCAAGCGCCAAGCAACTGTCAAAAATCCTCATGCCCATACAATTTGTATGAAACATCCCACAATAACGCGACGCTAACGCCGAGCAAATGGAATTTTCATTTTTGACAGGGCGTTACGTGTTGAAGTTGGATGCAGAAGACGGAAAGAAAGAGAAAGGACAAAAAAGTAAAAGAGGAAACGAGAATAAAAACGAGAGGACCTGAGAAAACGTCAAAAATTACGACGCGTTGATTTGGGGATAGCGCGCGCTGACACTCGTTGACAGTGGATAACGCAACGCTTGGCGCTCCAATTTAGGGACGGCAGTTACACAGTCAGCCGAAGCAAGCAGTTTAAATAATGTGCTGTTGCTGCAAGCAGTAAGTTTGGTGTATTCTCATTTTTGCTTTTGTTTTTTTCCTTGCTGCGTTAAAGCTCAGTTGGTCTAGACTTAACTTAATTTAACTTACCGTAAGAAATCGTCAATGATTACTCAACACGTCAACTTAATTAATATTTTGTTTTTGTATTTTCTTTTACAGCTGTTTGACAGTTTTCCGCCTAAAACGCCACATCAAACAAATCTATGCAAGAAAATATGTTTGCGTTCATTTACTTTTGAGAAATACAAAAACTATAATCTGGCAAGACTGATTCTCTCACCGCTCTCAATTTCCGTGAAGCCTTAACTTAACAATCTTAAATCTACAGGTCCTTAAGACTGTGTTTATAAACGGCGATTTGTTTGTATGCAATTGTTGTCAGCTGTGAACAGCGGTTCAATTTACACAGACGAACGAGAGCATAAAGCGTGTTGCCCGAGCACGAGCAACTCGGTGCCCCTCTCCTTTCCTCGTCACGCTCTCTCCTATAAACNAGTCAGCCGAAGCAAGCAGTTTAAATAATGTGCTGTTGCTGCAAGCAGTAAGTTTGGTGTATTCTCATTTTTGCTTTTGTTTTTTTCCTTGCGGCGTTAAAGCTCAGTTGGTCTAGACTTAACTTAATTTAACTTACCGTAAGAAATCGTCAATGATTACTCAACACGTCAACTTAATTAATATTTTGTTTTTGTATTTTCTTTTACAGCTGTTTGACAGTTTTCCGCCTAAAACGCCACATCAAACAAATCTATGCAAGAAAATATGTTTGCGTTCATTTACTTTTGAGAAATACAAAAACTATAATCTGGCAAGACTGATTCTCTCACCGCTCTCAATTTCCGTGAAGCCTTAACTTAACAATCTTAAATCTACAGGTCCTTAAGACTGTGTTTATAAACGGCGATTTGTTTGTATGCAATTGTTGTCAGCTGTGAACAGCGGTTCAATTTACACAGACGAACGAGAGCATAAAGCGTGTTGCCCGAGCACGAGCAACTCGGTGCCCCTCTCCTTTCCTCGTCACGCTCTCTCCTATAAACGTCGAGTTGCGGCAACAAAAATCGCTGTGTGTAAATGAGCACTAAGTAGAGCTGCAAAACTATCGATTGTTCTATCGATAGTATCGATAGTTTTTTTTTTTTGTAAAAACATCGATTTTTTTCGGGCGATGGTCGATAGTTTCGATAGTGCCAGTGCATTGAAATTTTGTGATCTTTACTTAAATAAATCACGCTGCAAATTGAACTAAGGAAAATATTTAGAATTTCCCACTTACAGCCCTATTCGCGTGCAATGCCAAAACTCGCCGCTATAGCTATTGTTATGTTTTTAATTAATTGTCACGTTTAGGTATGCAATTTTAAAGCTCCAACGGTGACAATTGCTATTATTTTTGTGATGACCTATTGAGTACGTGACAACGCTAAAACATATGTTAATATTATCAATTTTATTAATTTTGCAGAAAAAAGTTGCAAAATTTTACTAAATGAAAACTGAGAAACCATTTTATTTGCCTAAATATCTGTGTTAAAAAGTTATTATTTGCGTATGCATATCACAATAGTATCCATTACAGAATATTATTCATGGAGGAAATGATTATTATGTACGCGGCTATTGTGGAGCAGGAAGAAATTATACAGAGAAGAAGACTTCTGAGGGAACTCCGAGACAGCAGTTCGGGGTGGTCTCCACAAAACTGCAGCTGCTCTTGTGTGATGCATTCATATTTTCCACGCCTCTTACTACACGAATTCATAATAAAATGAAAACAATTTTCCTATTATAAAATTACTAAGTTTTCCGACGTTTCATAATCCATTGCTGCGGTGTATTTTATTTAAAAGAAATCCCGTCTATTGCAGTGGCGGTCAAAAAGAACAATTAAGATCTAAACAAAGAACAGCTGTTTCACTATAGAGAAACTTTCGCCGCTATTGGCAAATAAAACGAGCTTTTCGCTTGTCATTATTGACTGTGCATACCTATGACAACAGTTGATGACACGATAACGACAACTGTTCCAACCAACCTTATGCCGAACAATGTATTCGATTAGTGGTGCCCCACCATAACGCCATAGCCATAACCATAGCCATAGAGACCAATTGAATTTTGGTTTTCCGCCATAAGGCCTGTATGCAGCTCTCAAGAAAAGCAAAAACTCCATATAAAATGACGTATAAGAAATGGCTAAGAAATTTTCTTGAGTCAAATTTCCGTAAGGCAGTACGCAGTTCTTAAGAAATTTACTACGCTTTTTACTACGCTTTTCTAAAGTGTTTTGTGAAAAAAGAGCACAAGGCAACCCAGGTTTGCAACAGAAATATATGCCCGTTCAATTATTTCTTGAGGAAAGAGTGAGGCAACAAGCTGTGAAGTATCAAAAACGTCAAAATTCCTTGGACACACACACGAAATAATGGCAATTTTTTTCTTGACCGTTTTCTTGAGAGCTGCATACCAACCTATAACCATATCAGCTGATATCTGAAGTGCGTGTTGCCAGACGTTCAAAAAAAATATTGTTCACAGTCAAAGTTTTGGCATAAGTGTAGAATATGAACCATTTAGCTATGCAAAAACCAAAAGTGTGGCTCGAAAGAACTTCTCACGCCGATTTCAACTATACCAAAATTATTTGGCGCAATAATATAAAAAAGATATAAAAGGTTATATTAAAATTTTTTGATTTCTTTGAAATATTAATATCTTNACGTTTCATAATCCATTGCTGCGGTGTATTTTATTTAAAAGAAATCCCGTCTGTTGCAGTGGCGGTCAAAAAGAACAATTAAGATCTAAACAAAGAACAGCTGTTTCACTATAGAGAAACTTTCGCCGCTATTGGCAAATAAAACGAGCTTTTCGCTTGTCATTATTGACTGTGCATACCTATGACAACAGTTGATGACACGATAACGACAACTGTTCCAACCAACCTTATGCCGAACAATGTATTCGATTAGTGGTGCCCCACCATAACGCCATAGCCATAACCATAGCCATAGAGACCAATTGAATTTTGGTTTTCCGCCATAAGGCCTGTATGCAGCTCTCAAGAAAAGCAAAAACTCCATATAAAATGACGTATAAGAAATGGCTAAGAAATTTTCTTGAGTCAAATTTCCGTAAGGCAGTACGCAGTTCTTAAGAAATTTACTACGCTTTTTACTACGCTTTTCTAAAGTGTTTTGTGAAAAAAGAGCACAAGGCAACCCAGGTTTGCAACAGAAATATATGCCCGTTCAATTATTTCTTGAGGAAAGAGTGAGGCAACAAGCTGTGAAGTATCAAAAACGTCAAAATTCCTTGGACACACACACGAAATAATGGCAATTTTTTTCTTGACCGTTTTCTTGAGAGCTGCATACCAACCTATAACCATATCAGCTGATATCTGAAGTGCGTGTTGCCAGACGTTCAAAAAAAATATTGTTCACAGTCAAAGTTTTGGCATAAGTGTAGAATATGAACCATTTAGCTATGCAAAAACCAAAAGTGTGGCTCGATAGAACTTCTCACGCCGATTTCAACTATACCAAAATTATTTGGCGCAATAATATAAAAAAGATATAAAAGGTTATATTAAAATTTTTTGATTTCTTTGAAATATTAATATCTTATTAACTACATAACCGATTCGAAAACTAAATTTATATTGCTGTTGATGTCCATACATACACGGTGTCTTTGAACTAGATTCAACTGAGTCGGTTTGAAACGGTGGAATTTCCGATTAGACTATTTTGGGGGGGTGTTCCCGAGTTAGAATACGTGAAGTTCAAAATCGTGGCAAGTGCCGTTTTCAAAAACGGTAACTTTTTCGATTTTCAGGTAGGTTTTCGATAAGGTTCTAGATGAATGATTATATATATTACACATATACAGGTCGATTGTATACATATTTATACATATATGTGCTGGCCCGAATATAGGGTGGAAGTGTTTCCCCCCGGGGCCGGATTTTTCCTTACATTTAGTTGGAAGATACAAATTATAAAATTTTGTTAAGTAGATAAATTTGATTATTTAATATTCACATAGCTTTTATAATATCCAATAAATGGTAAAGCGCATGTCTAGATACCAGAGATCGAAAATAAGTGTCACCAAGTGTCTCGTATGGTGTTTACCACTGACACAAACACTCATCTCTCAAGCAAAGAGTGTTTCTCACCGTGGCATATCACTCTGTGCGGTCTTTTTGTGTTTTCCGTTGTGGGTTATTTATCAACTGCTAAAATTTCCCTTAGGCAAAGACACTTTGCCAGGGACTTTTATTTTTAAGTGACTTAATTTGTCGGTTATTGTAAGACTGAAAAATTAAGTGGGCGTACATAAGTGGAAGGAAAGCGTTAGGTATATATTTACACGACATATACGTACACATATGTACATGTGCGAACATTTATGACAAAGAAGAGAGCGTGCACATTCATAATATGATACACCGAGAATAAGTTATTTTATTTTATTGATAAAGAAAAGGATAAAGGCAAAGGTAAAAATAAAAATAAAAACAAAGATGCGTAAAGATAAATGCAAAAATTAAGATCAAGGTCAATTTAAAAGTTTTACTAATATAAAGGGCAAAGGTTAAGGGGAATATGTAGATATAAAAAACGATAAACATAAAGATGATAAAGATGAATTTTAAGAAAAAGATGAGGATGAGCAAAGATGAAGATAAAGGAAGAAACATTAAAATAAAGGTAATTATAAAGAAAATGATATAGAGTTACAGCCACTCAACCCGGGAACTATATCGGGATTTTCGGTATTCTCGGGACTTATCGATATAATAATCGATATTTGCATCGAGTTTGTTATCGATTTGGGTATCGATATTTTAATCGATAATGTTGTCGACTTTGTTAGTGTTATTTTTATCGAGTTCGTTATCGATTTGGGTATAGATTTTGTTATCGATTAGCAAATTTGATATGTTTCTACGCTCTTCTACGGTACCCTGCGTACACGTTCGTGGGTAACCGCGCTCTAACACTTATTTTTCCTCTTCCAGCGATAAGTGTCTGTGTCCAACAGCAACGGAAAAAGATATGCAAATAACCCTTTGCCACTGAGAGGAACTAGAGGTATACGCCGCCGCCGCCGATTTTTGTCATTCTTCACGCGCCGCCGCCGAGTTACGAAAATATCGGCGCGGCAAATTGTACAAAATTTTCATGATGTATGTACATTGAAATACATCGTTTGAAGGAACTAAATACTACTCGTTTAAAAACACAATTTTACGAAATGAATTTAACTTTTTTAAAGAATTTTTTTTTTGCATAATTTGGGCCACTGGACAAGAATATGATCTCCTTTATTTTTCCAAAAAGAGCGTAACTCAGAAAAAACATAGGTAACATATTTTTCGATCGAAAGCGTTTATTACAGTTAAATTAGGGTCGAACACTGGTAATCTAACGATTTTTTCCCGCAGTAGAAAACTCTTTCCAATACTACAACAACAAGAAAATTATAGCACATCAAAAACTTTAACGCCAATATCTCAGAAAGCAGTTTTAACCGAAGCAGCTTCTGTTCATCTAACTCATTCCATCTAACTCCTCAATTATTAGAGATATTTTAAACAGACTTTAAATAAAGAGCAAAAATTTTTTTGCTAATTTTTACATTCGTAAGTTATTTTATTCTGGGGTCCCACATACGTATACAAGTACTAGGTGGCTGTGTGAAAATTACGTTAGCATTCCTTAATGGTGGTCAAACCCCAGGAAGGTTTTGCTCCCTCGCACCGCAACGTTTTCTACAAAGGGTTAAAGTTCCCCCTTTTTGGTAAAAATTAGTATTATTTTTCATTACATTCGGTTCTCCTTAGAAAAATTTGGCGCTTAATATTTTAGTGGAAATTTTAACCATCTATAAGCCATTTTTTTAAACAGTGGGTCAAAAAGACCCGTTCTGGCTCGAGTTGATGCGTTAAACTTTTGGAAAAAAGTAGACCAACCTTGTTTTCAATATGTAATCCGCAAAAAATCGTAAGAACTCCGTAATTTAACATAACGGTTGATAAGATTATTGCAAAAATTTATATAACCAATAACTTAACTTTTAAAATTTGTTATTTCTTTAAATTTAAATAGTACATACGGCTCTGTCTTGCAGAAAAAAAATATCAATTGATAAAAAATAACCCAGTTGTAGTTAGCTTTTTTGCGGGATTTGTATAAAATATATAACTTGTAGTTAGCTACAAAAAGCTGGCTTGAAACTAGTTGACAAGTAATGCGGGAGTAATGAAGGAGATTGTTTTCTTTAAACGCGTTTGGACAAACGCGTCGAGGACAAATAAAAGGAAGATCGAAATTTCATATTATCATTTTGAAGTTATGTCTGACGGAGTTTGAATATGGGACCACCTACAGCAGAATATGAAAACAAATATGAAATGTAATAAAGTAAATAAAAAAAAAAAATATTTTGTTTTTCCTATTGATATTTTATGTCCAAAAGTAGTTAGTTACAAGTTAGTTACATCTAGTGCAGAGGTAAACCACCCTTGACTATTTCGCGGCCATCGCCATGGAAATATAGTTAGCTTTCGACAAAGAAAATATACAGATAATAAGTGACTTTTAGCTCCTTTTAGCTGTGGAGAACATACAGAGCCATGTGTGTATGTATGTATATACCTCAGACCTTCTTCTGTTCGCCCATCGTAATTTAAATTTAAAACTAGTTCAATGAATAAATTAAATAGCTCTCTGGAATCTACCTTATGGGCAGTAGCGCCGGCGTTTCCAGACGCGCCGGCGTCGCCGCCGCCGCCGATTCTTTTTGAAGTTGACCACGCCGCCGCCGCAAGGCCTGTCGGCGTAAACCTCTTAGAGGAACACACATCTACAGAAAATAAACCACCTGTTCTGTTTTGTGGGTTATTTTTTCTCTTAAATAGTAGTGCCGTTTATTTTTGGACACTTTCAAAGTGGAGAGGGATATTTTCGACCTCTGCTAGATACACATGCAAGTGTGCTAAGGTCACTTCCGTGCTAGTCAAAACAGCCGCCAATCTGGCTTAATGTGAAACATAGGAAGGTTCCGAAGTCAACACGTGTTGTCTAAATGTTGCNTCTACAGAAAATAAACCACCTGTTCTGTTTTGTGGGTTATTTTTTCTCTTAAATAGTAGTGCCGTTTATTTTTGGACACTTTCAAAGTGGAGAGGGATATTTTCGACCTCTGCTAGAT
Organism: Rhagoletis zephyria; assembly: GCF_001687245.7. Taxonomy (NCBI): domain Eukaryota; kingdom Metazoa; phylum Arthropoda; class Insecta; order Diptera; family Tephritidae; genus Rhagoletis; species Rhagoletis zephyria. Next base: position 29,296 of record NW_016158851.1, on the reverse strand, counting down.
ACACATGCAAGTGTGCTAAGGTCACTTCCGTGCTAGTCAAAACAGCCGCCAATCTGGCTTAATGTGAAACATAGGAAGGTTCCGAAGTCAACACGTGTTGTCTAAATGTTGCGATCGTAATGATTTTCCCATGGTTAATGAAACTTTTTGACCTCGAAATTGTAGAGTGACCTTCAAAGAGATTCGAGGTTATTTACAACAGGGGAAAATCAGAAATCAATAGAAGACGAGTTTCTTGCATACAACCCATCTGAGCTTAAATGAACGCATTTGACTAAAATAATAAAAACTATTTTACGCATTCACTTGATCGGTACAAACAGTATAGAAAAACAAATTCTCCCTTTTGACGAAGTTTTTATATAACAAAAAAGACATTCTCCACGTACAACGAAGATATTTGGTATTTTTCAAAATCACTGAATAAGTATGAAGTGATAACGTTGCAAATTCGTTTAAATATTAAAAAAATATTTAGTACCGGCCCGGACGATAATACAAGTTTAACTAATAAAAAAATACCTATAGAATAATCAGTGTTGATAGTTAATTTTTTTGAACCCAGATAAAAGTTGCCCGTTATAAGTGGCCAAAAGTTGGCTATTGTAGTAGAAAACTACGAAATTCCCCACAGGGTATATGTACAGTGACGAGCAAAACTGTAACATGGTGTAACTCTTTTTATTTCAGCCACCGCCAAATTTCCAAGTTCTAACGACTTTCATCCTTTTGTTGTATATTCTTGTTGGTACATCCCTACTCCCTCTCTCATAACGATTTGAAGTCGATACAACAACAATAAAAAAACCAGCAGCAACAGTTTTGCACTCACTCTCAGTTTTGCATTTGACAGTTAGCTCTTACTTAGTTGGAAGTCAGATGACTTTTTTCTGTATTGTAATTTATTGAAGAAGTGATCACCAGTAAATAATATAGTTAATCAGGAACCATAAATGTAAATAATAGATTTACTGCGGCAAGGCAGGACCGCACGAAAAGTGGCAAAAAATGTTGGAATTTGCTACTTGAAAATGTTAAGACTGAGAAAGAATATAGCCTAAAGTATTCCCAAGGACAAAGGAAGTCTGTCAAAAAATATTACGGTACGATATCTTGTGAACTCAGCAGCAAGTATCGATGCAGCCACTATTACAGAAGTGCTTAAGGTATTAAACTTTAATGCAAATCAATAGACAGCGAGGCGAAGAATTGCCAAATTGAGCGCAAAGGCATCATAAAGAAGAAAAAAGCAAATNGTAAACCGAACCGTTGCCTATTGGGATATGTTAGGCAGTTCAGAATGCAATAAAAAACATATTTTTAAGTTTCAATTAAAGGTTATTTGCTCTGAAAAGACTAAATTAATCGCTTTCAATCAGATGACCGGGCATGGTATTGGATGGAAGACCCAAATTAAGCCCATGCGCATCATGTAAGGCAAACTGTGAATGACAGTCATCGGTCAATAATAGTTTGGGGTTGTATTTAAAAAATTTTGTTTGTCCTTTAGTACGCATTATGCGTAAGGAACTGTATCTGTTCATATTTCAACAAAATTTGCAAGATGTAGTCGAAAAAATGACAGTTTCTGCTGAAAAATCACTCAAAACACACTGCACATGTTCGCAAAGCCAGGATACAAAAGCAAAAATTTGCTAATTTGAAATGACCTCCACAATCCGCGGACATGAATCTCATCGAGAATTGGCGAAATTAACTAAAAGCACAGCTTAATAAGTATCAAAGTCCGTAAAATCGAGTACATGAGCTGTGAAAGCAAACTAAGGATATACCTCCAGAACTTTTACAAAGCTACAAATAAGTTATGCCAAATCGCATCCAGGAACTGAAACGAGCAAAAGAGTACTGAACATTGTGTTAGTAGTTCTTTTTTTTCGTGAAAATTGTTAAAAAGTTCTTAAAAACATATGAGTGCAAACTGTAACATCTGCCTTAATTTACATTTTTGTCTGCTGGTTTTTTTATTGTTGTTGTATTGACTTCAAATCATTATGAGAGAGGGAGGAGGGATGTACCAACAAGAATATATAACAAAAGTATGAAAGCCGTTAGAACTGGGAAAGATAGCGATGGCTGAAGTAAAAAGTATTACACCATGTTACAGTTTTGCCCGTCACTGTATATACTTATCGAGCCCTAACCGCCAAAATAACGTAAGCGACAATTTTTTTTCAAAATTTTCGTTTGATGCAGAAATGCATCTAGATGCTCTAGGAATATTTCGTCATTTGAAAAAAATGTCGCTTTCGTTATTTTGGCGGTTACGGCTTGATATTTAAAAAAATCTCAAAAATAGTCTTATTTATACTATAATTCAATGCGAAAATAAATGAAATCGGCACTTGCCACGATTTTGAACTTCACGTATTCTAACTCGGGATTGTTGACTACGAAAAATCAGCTGTTTATGGTTATGTTACCTATAATCAATGATAGTTAATGTGGTTACGGTTATGGCGATGGTTATGGCTATGCCGTTATGGTATGTCACCACTAATTTATGCTTAAGATGTAATATTTATACTTATATTTATGTGCAATATTTATATTTACATATGTACATATGTATGTATACATTCTACACATTTTGTTCGGAGTTGAAGTTTCCCTACATATACAACACGATAGTATACGATACCATCGAAAATATCGATAATATTTTTCAAACTATCGAATGGCGTCACTATCGATAGTTTTGCAGCTCTATTCTTATACCATGTTCTGACCGACAACGAAAACACTTTGAAAACGAGTTTGGGATTGTGGGCTGAAGGCTGTTCACATCGGCGGTTAGTGTTTTCGTTGACATTTCTTACATATTTTGATAACAGTTTTGCTACACTAAAACAAAACCAAAATACTTTTCCTTCATTTTATTTTCATTTGCAACCTTTTACTTTCATTCTTATTTTACTTTGGCCAGCCAATTAACAATAAAACCGAAATGGCGTATTAAGGATGATAAAATATGACTTCCACTTCAAGAAATAATCGAAAAAAAAAATAGTGAAGACACCGATTGGAATGAGTGGAACGTGAGTTTTCAAGCAGTTTTCAGCGAAAACTGGTTTTCGTTTGACAGATTTTACATGGGCGAAAACACAAGTTTTAGGTCGAAAACCAGTTTTAGCAACGAAAACATGTTTTCGATGTTGGTCAGAACATGGTATTAAGTTTCTTACTGTAAGTTAAGTTTAAACTAATCGCCAACATAGTTTCTCATATAACAGGTTGTTCAAAATATTAAGTTAAGTTACGGAAATAAAGTCTACACTAACTGAGCTTTTATTCTCGCAGTCGAAAGCAACTGTTTAAGCAAAATTTTAAAATTTAGCTGCGCATTAGATCAGATGTAGCTATGTACATACAAACATATACATACTACGTTTATACGCACAGAATAATCGACTTAATTTAAAGCGCATTGANGTACATACAAACATATATACATACATACTCGCGAGAATAACGAAGCAAGGGAGATAAGCTAAAGCAAGACTTAAGGCTCCGTTATGCATACTTGGCATTGCTTGAGCGTTGTCACATAAGTAATCTGTTAAATGAGCCTCGCGTGTAATCGGTTATCGAACGCACAGCACTACATACGTAAAAGTCTGTTGGNCTCGCGAGAATAACGAAGCAAGGGAGATAAGCTAAAGCAAGACTTAAAGCTCAGTTATGCAAGACTTAGACTTCACTTGACTTGAAAATTGTATATCTGGCAAATGAGCAGCGCGTGTATGTAGTTACCCAAAAAAATAACTTCACTTAGAAACTTGGAGAACTATAGATTTTTGATTTCTAATTTAAATATCTAAGTGCAAAGAGAGCCGTGAGAGAATCATATATTTTTAATAAAATTCCTCCAAACATGCCAAAGAAATATGATTTTTTGTATAAATGAAATTCAATTGGAAATCGAAAAACAAACTTTCAAATAAAGACAAAAAATAAAATAAAAACAACCACAATTTGATTCGCTTGTATGCATTTATTTCAATTGTAATTTTTATTTAATTTTACCCCAAACAAATTAAATGTTTAAGATTTTTCGTGTACAAATACAAAAGCTGAGGATAAAGAAATCGAGAAAACGCAGTAGATGACACGGAGAGTAATCGTTTCTAAGTTTCTAGGTAAGTCAAGTCAAATCTAAAGGCTCTGTTATGCATACTTGGCATTGCTTGAGAGTTGTCACATAAGGAATCTGTTAAATGAGCTTCGCGTGTAAGCTGTTACCCAACGCACAGCATTACATACGTAAAAGTCTGTTGGTTTTTGATTTCTACGTAAAAATGGTATAGCAGTGCATGCAATGCCAAGTATGCATAACAGAGCCTTAAGTTTTGCATAACTACGGTGACCATAAATATGGATTCATAATGAAGGACAATTTTTCAAAAATATGCCTACATATATTTACGTAGTATAAAAATATCAAAAGAGTATTTATGATTCTAAATTCTTAATACATTTTGGACTTTAAAAATGAATCACGGTTTCTTCATCGATATGAATCTTTTTTACTTGAATATTTGTAAAAGTATAGTAAAACATATTATAATTACAATAGCTTACACGAAAAGTGAAAATCTTTGAAAGATTATTTTATAGGCAAATTTTGAGTCGTTCAGAACGAAAACCATACCATTTTTTTCGTTTTTTGGTACTTTTCGCAGTTATTTGTCAAAAATCGACGTCATGAATATACGTAAACGACGAGTTACAAAGTGCCCTTTACAAAAATATCCGATTTTCATTATCTTAGGCTCAAAATTTACTGTAATTATATATCTTCTTGATCGAATTTTTAAAATAATAAAAAAAAATAATAATCAAATGAAACTGCCTATTTGATTGAAAATCTCACTTTCTTCGACTTTGACGACAAAATGCAAATGGTCGCCTGTAGCACTAATAATTTTCATTGAAGTCGCCACAAGTTATATATTTTGGTAAGAGGCACATCAATACCCGAGCTGTAAGTCGCTTACGTTGATTGATTGAAAAGTACCAAAAAACACTTTTTTGAAAAAATTCATCCATTGTCCGATAATTTTAAAATAACGAAAAAAATGCGGGCCAAATGCAGGACACTTGGAAAAAATCAGTACATTTTCAGGTTTTTCAGGTTTGAAAAACTACGCAGGACCGACCTTTGAAAAACAGTACGGTCCCGCAAAAAACAGAACGGATGGTCACCGTATGCATAACTGATCTTTAAAACTATGTACTCCTAACTTACTGCTTGCAGCAACAGCGAATTTTTCCAAACTGGTTGCTTCGGCTGACTGTAAGCAAAAACAAACTGCTCTATAAGCTGAAGAGAATGATTTCATTTTTCGCTTTCGCTGTCTGCTTTTGCTGATTTATTTGTGTTAGTCGTACCTAAGCAATTGCAAATGCATTGCATTGATCAAGAGCTGCTTGCTTTAAAAAGCAAAAAAGTGTTGCTTATGCTATTTTGCAGTCAGCAATTAAAACCCTGGATAGAGCCTTCCACTTAGGCTTAAATTAAAGCTAGAACACTCGACTACTGTATCTGTATCCAAAGGTCATTTATTGAACAGCAAAAAATGATTATAAATTTNGATTATTTTATAGGCAAATTTTGAGTCGTTCAGAACGAAAACCATACCATTTTTTTCGTTTTTTGGTACTTTTCGCAGTTATTTGTCAAAAATCGACGTCATGAATATACGTAAACGACGAGTTACAAAGTGCCCTTTACAAAAATATCCGATTTTCATTATCTTAGGCTCAAAATTTACTGTAATTATATATCTTCTTGATCGAATTTTTAAAATAATAAAAAAAAATAATAATCAAATGAAACTGCCTATTTGATTGAAAATCTCACTTTCTTCGACTTTGACGACAAAATGCAAATGGTCGCCTGTAGCACTAATAATTTTCATTGAAGTCGCCACAAGTTATATATTTTGGTAAGAGGCACATCAATACCCGAGCTGTAAGTCGCTTACGTTGATTGATTGAAAAGTACCAAAAAACACTTTTTTGAAAAAATTCATCCATTGTCCGATAATTTTAAAATAACGAAAAAAATGCGGGCCAAATGCAGGACACTTGGAAAAAATCAGTACATTTTCAGGTTTTTCAGGTTTGAAAAACTACGCAGGACCGAC
>NW_016158851.1:11859-22304 GCF_001687245.7 Rhagoletis zephyria | reverse complement strand
TGTGATCAAAATTTTAAGAAATGTTTATAATTTTTGTATAAAGTTTGGAATTTGGACTTATGTGGTTTTTACTAGACAATGAGCTATGGTTTTATAGGAAAAAATTAACATTAAACAACAGAAGAAAAAAGTCAAGACTGATCAAAATGTTAAGGTGCTATCTTTTGTTGCGAGCTGTACATATAACTATAAAATTTCATTCCAAACATAAATTATGTAAATTCGCAGCTTTCATTTAAACAAACATAACTCTTTTGTACCAATTTTACTTGTAATGAATAAAAAAACCTCTACGTAACAAAATTAAAAAGAAAACTCTTGCAACTTGAACTCCACATAGCACGTTGCAGTTATCGTCGAAAAATAAAAAAACTATACAATCAAACTTCTAAATAAATGCGTGAGTTTTCGTTGGGCACAAGTTTTTGCTTCTTTGCTTTCAAACAACAACAAATTTGCACAAAATGAGCCCGCAATATACAAAGCAGATGCAATTGATTTATTTTTTTTTATTAAGAATACGCAATTTTTACACAACAGAAAAAAAACAGAATTTAGAGGTCAGCGCAACACTTTATGGTCACAATCGCCGCATGCTCGAACAATCGTGTGATAAGTTTGGGGCAATTATTGTCACTATATTGCTTTTCGCCAACTTACGGCAATGCGAATTGTATAAAAAGAGGCAACCGTGTGACTGTACAGAATTTCATTGGGACAATTTTTTGATTGTGCTCCAATACAGCACAATAAAAATTGTTCCAGATTGGTCCATTTGCGGCAATCGTGGGATCTCAGCTTAAGAAACCAAATCCCAAAGACCTGACTAAACGAATAACTACTTACATCTTACAAGTTTAGTTAGTCACGTTTTAATATTTTTAACTTCCAAACCATCAAATTCAATTTAGTGATTTGCCTAAATTCCAACGAGCTGTTTTTGATCAGCAGTTTTCTTGTTGACAAATTGCTGTTGGCCAAAATTTTTCCAGCAGAAACTAGCAGCCGTTGTGCATACTCACAAGCGAAAAAAGAATCCGATGTATTCCAGAAATGCCTCTCAGCTGAGATCACCTGATTCTATTTGCTACAGGGTTACACCCAATATGTATAAAAAAAATCTTTAAACGGGTCATTGACTAAAATATATAGTATTGTACTATTTTTTTCGGTCGGCGTACTAGATACTGTTGGAAAAAAATATAGTACGCAATAATACTATATTTCTTCAATTATAAGTATAAATATATTTCAGTAATTCGTACACTGAGAAAAAGGATTAGTTTCGACAACTAAAGATATTTAGTTTCCGAATTTTGACAATATTTGGGAACTGTGACCAAGGATTGGGAACTATTACCATGGGTTGGTAATTATAACTAAATATATCAAAGCTTCTAATATTCATCTAGGTTGTAACAAATCGTTAATTTAGTGGAAGGGTTTGGTTAATACTAATAAATATTTCTTTTAAGCATATTTCTACAAATTCCAGAAGAGCGCCAACTGAGCAATGCACACAGTCTCACTTATTGAATCGTTTGAATGCGCTAGTATGCCGAACATTGCATTGTGCGTGGAAATCATTGCTCCGCTACCGCTGTTCGTATATGGGTGAAACACGCATGTGGTCCCAGAGCGCTCAGTAAGCTATGGCATGTCGATCGCTGCGCTAGGTAGAGAAAGAAAAGTGTGTGCTATGACATGCACAGAATTGTTTGTCTCAGTTTTTCTATCACCGCGAGTTGTTTCGGTGCGCGCATAGTTATTTAAAAATATAAAGATTGATGCCAACCGGGGTTTTTCAGTGGATATATTATTCATGTGAATTATAATTTGAAAGTGTCTATTTAGCCAAGGAAAAAGCAAAGCAGTATACTTCCAGCAGATATTGACCTGGGTTTTCGCACGACTGTTCCTGTTTCATCGTTGTTTTTTAGGAAATTCTTACCACCATATACATATGTATTATTTACTTTAGTAACTAACTTATGTAAATATGTACGTATTTTTATGCTTAATATATGCAAATAAAAGAAGAAAGTAAACACAACAAACATCGAGTAAATTTTTATTTGTGTCAAACTGAAACTTTTTTCCCAATAATAAACGGTTAGCTGATTCAAGTCTACAGCAAGTTCACAAAATTAATTGAAAACTTGTATCAACCAAAGCATTGTTTATATTTTCTCAACAATGATTTTATTCAACTAACAATATTGTCCAATCAAGGTAGTCGTTTTGTAATTATTAACAAATATACATTTGTCCCAACTAGAAGTCTAGAGTAAATTGCAGACTTTCGTGAACTATATATTTATTTCGCCATATCCAACTATGCCACTTGATCACTATAACCAAATCTTGGTTATTATAACTAAACATTTTTCTGGGTGTACGAAAAATGTGTATTAAAATGGTAAGCTTTATAATAATAATAATAGATTGGCGCTTACACATATGTTAGTGTTTGGCCGAGCTTCTCCTCGATTTGTGACGTGCGCCTTGATGTTGTCACACAAAGCGGAGGGACCTACAGTTTTACGCCGACTCCGAACGGCGATTGTATTTTTATGAGAAGCTGATTTTTCATGGCAGAAATACACTCGGAGGTTTGCCATTGCCTGCCGAGGGACGACCGCTGTTAAGAAAAAAACTTTTTTTCTATATTTTTGCGATGTTCCTTTGACCAGGGTTTGAACCCAGGTGCTGCGGAGGGGAAGCGCGCACTGCTTACCACTACACCACAGCGGCCGACATTTATAGTGAAATAAAAATACTAAATTAAATATTCTTTAAAGTAAAAGGTCATTGTGAGTTTATGATCAAAAAAGGTAACATATTTTTAAAAGCACTGAGAAAGAATTAAAAAATTTACTTAAAATTATTTAATCTCTACTCTCTATTCTAACAACTTCGGCATTCACAGGAAGAACTTTTTCCATAACTTAAAAATCGTTTTTAGTTTTTCTTTTAAATAAAATACTATATATATTCGAAGTGTACTATAGATTTTCCAGTTTTTTTGAAAAAGTACTATACATATCTTTGAAAATGTTGGCAACCCTAACCCTGTGTAACATTTTGACAGGATATTCACACATTTGGACAAGTACTTTCCCCCTACTTTGTAAGTTTTTTGCGTAGGCGAACACAAAAAGCTTATAGGTTTTGATAACATTCAATAATTACCAGGTACGCGAATGCAAGTATTATTTTATCGCGCTATTCAATCGTGAATTACAACAGAAGGTGGACGAATGTAGTTACTTTCTTTATAATTCTTGAAGTACGTTGTTGTTGCTGTTATCTTCAAATAAAAAATATTCTTATATCTGTATTTATTTGAGACAGCTTTTACAATTAATTTTTAGATATATTTACTTGTATGAAAAATTTTAATTTAATGATTTAGATTATTTAAGATACCGTCAGAAACGCTCTCTATCTCGTAAAAAATAATTAAGTGCTTTAACCCCTATTTTAAAATCAAATTTCTGAAGCACAATTTTAGAGACATTGAAAAAAGCAGCGCAAACTTTAGTGAGAATAGCAAATTCAAACTGCTCTAGTGAAGAAGATACAAAAAGGGTCCCTTATACTTTTCATCCACTACGCAATGGAACTTATAAATGGACAAATTAGCATGTTTTGCAACAATCGGACAAATTTAATTTTGCCAATATTGGTCAGCTTTTTCATCATTTATCCCACTGTGAGGCGGTGGAAACGATAATCAGGCTCTGCAATTCACTTCCGAGTGAATTTCAACCCCTGGCGTTGTGAACTCAAAGCGAATTTTATTGAAATTCATATAATATATATGTGACACGTAAAGTTAAAAGGGACCTACGCTCAGAAAAAAAAATTCGAGAAAAACGAGTTTGAAGTTTACCAAGTTGATTTTGATGCTTCTGAACGCTTTAATGGATTGAAACTTGTTACTCGGGGGTTTTCGGGGTCGCTGATTACGAATCCGATATTAGTTTTCCAAAATTCAAAATGGCGGATCCAATATGGCGGAAAAAATTTAAAATTTGTTCGGATTCATGTGAAACTCAAAAATGTCGTTGACACCGAAAACGAGGTCACTGATTACGAATCCGATGTTCGTTTTCCAAAATTCAAAATGGAGGATCCAATATGGTGGCCGACCTTAAAAAAAAATTTTGGATTCACATATAAATTCATACTTAAAGGATATCTTGGGGTCGGTGATTACGAATCAGATGAATTTCTGGATATGTATGTAAATTAGTATATATATGTATTAATGATGTGTATTAAAGTTGTTCTTACCAATTTTTATTATAGTTATAGTTTTATACCAAGCATTTTTCTCAATGCAGTAGCTTCAAAGGAAGGAATTAAGGAAGTTTCAAGCGAATCCGATCAAAAAAGTCATCCGCCATATTGTATCCGCCATTTTGAATTTTGAAAAACCAACATCGGATTCGTAAACCCCGACTTACGGGTTTCAATCGAATTTGATTAATTTCAGAATAGTTTGTCAGATTTCATTTTTTTTGTACTTTTTTTTGTGAAAGTACCTAACTTTGAAGTGAAATTNTAACATCGGATTCGTAAACCCCGACTTACGGGTTTCAACCGAATTTGATTAAATTCAGAATAGTTTGTCAGATTTCATTTTTTTTGTACCTTTTTTTGTGAAAGTACCTAACTTTGAAGTGAAATTGTTAAAAAACTAATGCAGCTAGAAAGCAGCGGTTTATTGCATTGGAAAGAGCGGCCCGTTTACTATAAGAGTCGATGAAAAAGTGAAAACCGATTTTTTCTGACCGTAGGCCCCTTTTAACTTTACGTGTATATATATAATATATTATTATATATATATTATATATATACATATTATATTATATTCATAAATATTTTCAAAAGTAAACAGAATGTTAATCTTTATTCAAATGTTCGGCGGGAAGGCCCTATAAGAAATTAAACCGTTAGTTTAATTTTTTTACTTATTACGAAACCTTTTTGGGAGGGGTTACTTTCTCCTAGTCGCCCAATACCCACACCCTCAGCGCCCAGACATTCGCGCCTGATGTTTTTACGTGCATACATACATATGTATTTATTTCTATTTATGACATTGTAACTACAAATATACATAATTGAAAATATGTATGTACATAAGTAACGTCAGTGTGTTTTTGCACAGGTGTACAGTTTCTGAGGTATGTAAATAAATGTTTGGCCAATGCCTCCAATGAAATACCATTCCAAGAAAGGACCACTTCGGCAAAAAAAATCTTTTTGGCAAAACGTGTAGCTTATCCTTGCCTATTCAATACGACCAGATTCGATAGACATACAAAAGTATGTTCCTATGTTGTGCATATTCCTCGATAAGCTCCGTTATGTACTCATAAGCATACACGCACAAATAATATGTGGGCAAAGCCAAATGTGTATTTACCCCAGACCAAGCATGAATTCATGTACATGCACGTAGATACGTATGCACACATAATATACAAATTTGTTGCTCATGTGTTGGTAGGGTCGTTTGTCCACATGTCGACTCCCTTTTGTACATACATATGTATGTACATTCATATGTATCATTAATTCGCATACGTGCAACCCTTGGCAAGCGAATGTATGAAACAGTATATTGGTATATGTGAGAACACCAGTCACCACCACCCACATTCCGTTGGGACATCGATGGTGGTGGATGTATTGAAGGTAATGATGGTATTGCTTATAAATACTCGATACAACAAATACTCGCGTAAAAGGGTGTATGAGATACATACGTTTGAATATATGTACATACATATGTGTACATGCATCCATAAATATACCTATCTATGTAGATATACATGTATGTACATTCATACATACATATGTACATACATATACACATATGTATGTATGTAGATAAACACATGTCGCTAGGTAATAGCGGGATGAAAGCAATGGCAGAAACGAGTATTCCTGTCGTTTATGTACTCGTACGTGCTGCTGCAAAATTTAGATAAATTGATGCTCTAATGGTGGCAGAGTTACACAATGACTGGCAATATGTGTATACTTGCATATGTATACGTGTGTCCATTTATGCGGGTGTTCGAAATTTTCCGAATAATAGTACGTACATGTAATGTTTGGTTTTCACAAATTAAAGGGTGTTCCGCTGAAGGCAATCCAGTGGTGCGATTAAGGACCAATTTCACAATGCGTAGTTAACTCGGAATCAGGAGTTAACTACAGATTTTTGTACTGAAAATCTGTAGTTAACTCCTGATTCCGAGTTAACTACGCATTGTGAAATTGGCCCTAAGTGCGCGATTTTAACAACTCTTGTTATTGTTAAGTCAGCTAAACGACAATTTTAACAATTTAGCTATTAGGTTAACGTTTCCCTAACAACATTCGTTAGCGACAAATCAGCTGTTGCAGTTAACGATAACAAAGGCCGCTAATTTGACGACGCACACTGGGCCATATGACGACATTAGCCGGAAAAAAATCAAAGTGGAATTATGATGTCTTGATAATTCCAACTTGTTAAGAAATGCCCAATTACATAGAAAAAATTATCCTTTGGTGTTTTAAAGCCCACTTTAGTAGCTTTTTTGCAGGTCAAATCTGATGTTTTCAAACTTTGATTTCTAAAAATTACACAAATCAAATAGACATTTTTAAAAAGTGGTGTGTTGTTTATCACAGTGGTGTGCCAGAACGCTGAAAAGAATGTATTTGGCATAAAAAACGATGTTATTTTTTGTGAAATAAAAACAATTAATATCTACGTGATGAGGGACGTAGCTAGAGTAATGTGTCAAAATTAGGCGTTTTTTCGTCAAAAAATATGAACAAAGCCGAACTTTTTAGGACAATCTAAACACTGTACTGTCATGTACTTTTCTTAAAATTTTTTTTGTGAGACTCTCCATGATTAAGCCAGACTTTGCACGACCTTGCAACAGTGTCTAATTCCATATTATATCAAGCAGGTTTTGTCAGGACTGGGCCAAAAATCAATATTTTTGCATCACACTTTTGGCTACCAAGTATTCAAAAGATGAAGCATATGTGACCATAAATAGGATTCTTTAGGATAGCTCTCAATCCCTAAGCCCCTATCGGAAGAAAAATCCTTCTAAAAACCTTTCCACAAAATAACAATCATTCAATGCGATTTTGAAATCTGGGAGAAAATTCTTTCCAATTGAATGATTCTTGCCATTTTCGGATTTGTAGATGTAGGTGTATCCATATTCTTATCATATGTAGTTCCAGAGATAAGCGAAATGGAAATTGCATTTTGTATGGGAGGTGCCACATCCCCCTTTCCAATTCAAACTACTTTTCGCCATAAGTACGTTACCAAAAGCGGTTCCATATACACGCCATATTTGAAATTCGGTGAAATTGTCGGCCGCTGTGGTGTAGTGGTAAGCAGTGCGCGCTTCCACTCCACAATGCCTGGGTTCAAACCCTGGTCAAAGCAACATCGCAAAAATATAGAAAAAATGTTTTTTCTTAACAGCGGTCGTCCCTCGGCAGGCAATGGCAACCTCCGAGTGTATTTCTGCCATGAAAAACAGCTTCTCATAAAAATACAATCACCGTTCGGAGTCGGCGTAAAACTGTAGGTCCCTCCGCTTTGTGTGACAACATCAAGGCGCACGCCACAAATCGGAGGAGAAGCTCGGCCAAACACTAACATATGTGTAAGCGCCAATCTATTATTATTATTATTTAAAATTCGGTTTGTATGGGAGATGCCGCACCCCCTTTTCCAAAACCTACCACTTTTCGCCATAAGTACGGTATTGTAAACAAATGTAGCTGTTTCAAAATTCAGGATGTTAGCAAAAGCGGTTCCAGACATAAGCGTTATGAGAATTTCAGTTTGTATTGGAAGAACCACGCCCCCTGTATAATGGGTTTAACATTTCTGGTGTTGTTAATAAAACGTAAAAGATACGTTCTACAATTTTTTCGTATGGAAAAAATGCACAGCACCGCTAGCAAAAAAAATATCAAAAATTAAAGGATTTTTCAGCAACATCAAACTTGCACTTTATTGTATTAAAACTTAATGGACTACAAAACTGCATACATAATTTTTTTATAATTCTTATTAAAAACTTGAAGTTTTACGAAAGTTTTTGAATTTTGTTTAAATATTACAGAATACACTATTAAAAACAAGCGTATTTCGGTTATAATATTCCAATAGGGCGTAAAACAAACATAGAAAACTGGAAGTTAAAAGCTGATAATCTATTTTTTTTTTATCTTACAGGNTATAATTCTTATTAAAAACTTGAAGTTTTACGAAAGTTTTTGAATTTTGTTTAAATATTACAGAATACACTATTAAAAACAAGCATATTTCGGTTATAATATTCCAATAGGGCGTAAAACAAACATTGAAAACTGGAAGTTAAAAGCTGATAATCTATTTTTTTTTTATCTTACAGGAACTGAATATGCCTTGAATTAAAAGGAATTGAATAATTAAAGTTTTCAATTTAATACGTGTACATCGTTTGTTAAAAGTATAAATATCATATATGGACGTGCATATTTAAATATTTCTTTATTAATCATCATAACACTAGCATAATAAAATCAGTCTTGAAAATAAATACATATGTACAAAATGAGCATACAGTGATTCTTTTTAAATATTAACAATCTTTTTCATGTTGAATGTTTTTTGTAAACTTTTTTTTTACGAGTGAAATATATATCAGAAAAATTCAAAATTATGTTGTTTGCTACTTATGTGTATTTATTTATTTTTAACAGTTGCATCTACTATATAACAACAGAAATCAAATAAATAAAAGCTTCAAAGCTTGCACAAAATTCACAAAAATAAATCAAACTTAAACAAATTTTCACAAATATTTCGATCCTTTTATTTAAAATCTTTATAAGATTTTCGGGTATGCAGTTTTGTAGCCCATTCACTTTTAGTCTGATAAAGTGCAAGTTTCAAGTCGCTAAAAGTTACCGTTGATTTTTTAGAATTTTTTTGTGGAGGGTGTTGTGCATTTTCTTATATATAGAATGCTTGTCAGCTTTGTTTACACACGAGCGCCTTCGCATATGGAACGGATTTGTGCCCATTAGCTGCAGCACAGTTAGTGAATCGCACAATTGTTACTGCAAACAACAAAAATTGTTAGCTGACAACTCAACAAGTCGCATTGTTAAAAGTTAGTGAATCGCAATACAGGTGTTGGTCTAAAAATGTGTAATAAAAAGGTCTTCATTATTTTCCTTTGTTTTATAAAAAGGTCAAAAATGCTGGCAATTTTCTAATGATAGAGCATCAAAGTGGCCGGTGCCTATGCATACTTACTATACATAGATATATGTATGTACATATGTACATAAACGTACATATAGTGGTCGACAAAATTAGACAAGGTTTAACATATTTTTTTTGTTATTAATTTTGGTAATTTTTTTTTAATATAGGTAGTTCATTCTTTAACAAAACCCGTGTAAATAAAAGTTTCAAACTTTATGTAATTTAACAAAAAAAAAAAATAAAAAAACTTTCGAAAAAATTTCGAGCTTTTTTAATTAGATTTCCTAGAAGGATTCTAAGTATGCGATTTTGTAGCCCATTGAATTCTAGAGCCAAATAAAGTATAAGTTTCAATTGGCTAAAAATTAAAAAAAATCCAAAAAAATCAGCCGTAGTTTCAAGACATTTGAAGCTTGCACACTGAGAAAAAAAAACCAAATTAACCAAAAATTGGTTAATATTACCAAATTCAAACTTGAAAAGGAATAAATGTGATTTTTGGTTAATATTAACAATGCCTTGGTTGATGTTCTCAACAGTGATTTGGTAATATTAACCACACTTTTGTTTACATTAACCAAACTTTTGGTTGTCAAGTTTTTCGTTTGAATACGTTTACGTTCTGCACTTCACAGATGGTTTTTCATAATTCGCAGAAACAAAACTCACATTTTTATAAACATTTTAACACGTTTCCTCTGACGGGATTAGCAAACAACAGCAATCATCTCTTAGCTACAGCCTCTTTATAAATCTGCCTTCAAATGTTCAACTTGAATCAATTTTCTTCTTCGTTTGATTTGGTTCTGCACTTCACCAAAAACAGAAAAAAATAAAAATTATGTATCGCGCTGACGACATTCGTGTCTACTGCACGTTCAGCCGAGATACATATATGTAATCATAAGTGGGCGGCGCCACGCCCATTTTCCAAAATTTCATTATAAACGTATTTATTGGTATAGAATTGTTGCAAGCATCAATTTTGAATAAATTAGCTTTAATATTTACTGATTTATCGAAGATTTCGTATTTCTCCAAATTACCGTTATATGGGATGTGGGCGTGGTTATGTCCGATTTTAAAAATTTTCGGCCATTTGGTATGCTGTACCAAGGCTAACAACTGTGCCAAGCTTGGAAGA
>NW_016158851.1:0-11849 GCF_001687245.7 Rhagoletis zephyria | reverse complement strand
GACGGACGGACAGACAGTCACCGCTTAATCGATTTCTCTTCTCATTCTGATCATTTATGTATACATTTGTCTATATCTATCTCGATTCGTTTTGCCTGTTACAGACAACCGTTATGTGAACAAAGTTATAATACCCTTGGGCACAAGTGCGCTCGGGTATAAAAAATCAAACCATAACATGGTTGAAAAAACCATTGTGCTTTTGGCTGAGTGTACATTCTACCAGAATTGAATGGGCTACAAAGCTGCTCACTCAGAATCTTTTTAGGAAATCTCATTCAAAAAGCTAGACATTTTTACGTAATTTTGTTAAAATTTTTCTTAATATTGCACAAAGCTTGAAACGGGATTTGTTAAAGAATGAACACGAGCTGCGATTTAAGTTTTCAATATATTTATTTTTTTACGCAGAAGCCACAAAAGATCAGTATGTGATTTTTACACAATATGCAGAATCAAATAAAGATTAATTCTGCCAGTTTTTTCTTGAATTTAACGGTTTCAAAAAACTTTATGTTTTCATTCCAAAGTCTCCGTAGCAACTAAATATTTTGTGGTTTACGAATTAAGAGCACGGTCTGAAAACCAAAAGAATAATTTTTACGATTCCGAAAATGGGAGCCCGCTTGTATAAAGAGTTTTTTTCTTAAAGTTTAGACATATAGATGCATAGTTGTGTACAACTGTTTATGTAGCATAAAAATAGAAATATTTTGGCGTTTACCCTTTTTGCCACCTTTTGCTTAGTGATTGGCCAAGCTTGTCCTCCAATTTGTGGTGCGCGTCTTGATGATGCAGCATAAATGTGCTGAACAGAAATATATGTTGAGTGCAATACATTTAATTTTTTAATCAGTCCAACAACTTTCAAACAATCACCCTGTATCGTCTGCACAGTGGCTATGTGCATTCATACTCACCCGCGCCTTTCTACCTCGTCTACAAAGGATGGACAGTTGCGAGTGCGAATATCAAGAAAATCAATGAGTGTAGTTCCTATTGCAATATTTCACTCTTTTCGCCATATGTACAGTATACAAACACTTTGTATGCTCGTATGAATAGGTGCATAAATACATACAAATGAGCCCATGAGAGCGCAAACGCTCTCAACGCATTTGCAAATGTCCGCACGAGATATTACTAAGCTTCGTGCGTGTGTATCCCAATTTTGTATAATGTAAACCTACGTGAATGTATTTGTTTTTAGATAAGCTCACATGACCGAACTGCCACCCACCCAAAACCCCTGCTTTTAAATGTAGTGTGTAGTATGCGTGTATGAGCTTTCCATCCTTGTACATGCATCGCAAAAGTTAGTAATCCATTGAACGAGGAGTTCGGCATCCTGCGAATACATTGTCAAGAGTCATTCGAAATAAACCAGTAGCAGTAAAAAATGTTCAATTACTACATATTTCTAAATTGAAACTTTTAGCTTTGAATAGAAAGCGGTAAACTCTTGCTTACCTCGCTTTCGAAATGCCTCAGGACTAATCCAATTACATAAGTATGCATACATAGAAATTTTCAGTATTTTCAGATAATTTAATAAATTTCTTCTACGTGCATTTTAATTTTTAAACTTTGGGTGATTTAATATTAGTTAAAATTGTTACTTTTTTCCATTTCCTGCCTAGTGTCTCACCGGAAAGGTACTCAATCCAAAGCCTGCCTTTGATTGGCAAGAAAAATTTACTTCTCATGTGTTGTTAAGAACTCACTACATATAAATAGTATGCTCATAGTGGATGCGGATAAAAATCTTTTGCCCCAAAATATTCCGTTGAGATATACATACCGTCGCTGCGCCAACCAAAACAGTTATGTGTTTTTTAATAACTTTTTAGGAGAGCAAAAAAACTGTTTCCTGGTGCCAATAGGCAATATTTTGCAAATGTCGCATTAAAAAAAAATTATATTAAAAATATGTTATTGATTTATGAAAAAAAAAACATTTTTTCCCCCCAATTACGACGTGATCAACATTTGCGCCGCTTTAAAGCACATAGCTGTTTTTATACACGATTTAAATTTGCTTTTGGAGGTAAGGAATCGTATGCAATTTGTACATAATACTGCCGTTAGGCCTAGATGCAATGTATAGAAGTTCAGGACTCGATTAGTTAACTGCCCGTTGCTCCTATCTGGCAAAGTTGGTGTCCTTGTCGTGAGGCCAGATCTTAAGTGGTGGCATGGCCCTTAGGGGATTCCATGTCAGAAGAACCAACAGAGATGCTCCGCATGGGAACCTGTGTGGAGATTACCGTACCAACAAACCTAGGGTGTCACAATCCCGGGTACCCGGGCTGGAAAGTGCTCCCCAGAAAGGCTAGTAAGACCTGCGAGATTAGCGAGACGAGCAGAATGAAAGAGGTGAGTCAAGCGACTCGAACAAGGGTTGAAAGTCGATTTTCACTCCGGGAGGGACAGCCCGGGGTGGAATGAGATCTGTAAGTCTTGTGAGAGGAGCGAGACGAGCTGGATGATAATGGTGTTGAATGTTGAAAAATGTTGAAAACTGTTGGGAAATGTGGAAAATGTTGGATAACGTGGAGAAACGTTGAAAATGTTGGAAATGTTGTAAAACACGGTGTAAATTTTGTGGAAAACCGTGGAAATTTGGTGAATGTGTGGAAGTAAAAAGCAGATCTTGCTAGTTATGAGATTAAGCACGTGTATTCTGGTGTGTTTAGTAGGTTGCGTGACTCGAGCTGGTCAAGCAAGTCTGGCTGGCGAGCACTACTCCAGACTGTTCAATGACGTACGGCCCTTCAGGGAGTATCCCGGGGGCTTGGTTTAATACTCGAATGCGGGAGAACTCGCAAGGGTTCGATGTGGAGTTGCACTGCAACCGGGTGCCGGGACCCAAAGAACGGCACAGACTTTAGGTAGGTTTCGGCCTTACCAAGGTGGTAAGTGTGTCCGCCCCACACTGCCTTTGGTACTGAAATGCTTGCATTTCAGGGCAATGATTAAGGCATAAAGTAATCCATGAGCTTAACGCCAGAAACGTTTTTATTGGATTTTTATAATAAAAATTAATGCAAAGTGGTGAGTGGACACATATTTTGTACAAACCCTGAAATTGCTAGAGATGCGAATTGTTTTTGCGGTCAGCGTATTAACTTGACCCAATGCACTTTTTCAAAGTTTCGATGGGTGATATCCAATGATAGCTCATATATTGCTTTAACGTTTGAAGGCTGTTGTGTTTAGATCGATCTATTTTTTTGGACCATCGTACAATAGCTCCGTTTCGTATTGCTGTAATAACAGAGCTCGTTTTTGTGGCAATGATGTTCAGCAGTCGGTATGACGCAACTTAAATTTGACTTCACCATTTACATAAAGCAATCCTCTGATACTGCTTACTGGTGCTTCCCCAGGTTTTTTACCTGGCCTTATAGTTGTAAATTAAAAAAAATAGTTGTTACTCTAAGTAATTAATAATATAAGGATGTGATGGCCTCGCCTGTCGCATACGACTTATGTAGTCCATGGGCGAATATATCGGTGGATTGAATACATTTTCTAATATAGAGTGGACGCTGTCTACCTCCACACTTCTTACCTTTGTTAATTGTCGGATTCCAATTGCAAGCGATCAAATTAAATAGTAGAATTTATGTAGTGTAAGTGGTATATGCATAGATATGTATGTATGTATTTAGTTGGTTTATAATTATTTTTTTACATCGAAACCAAAGCACACTCATCAGATTCGCCTGCGATCAAAAACAGTGAGTATTTCTAGTACTGCGGGCTGTTCAGTTCTAAACCAAAAGATATATAATGCAGTAATGTGGACAATATATAGTGTTAATCAAATATGCAATAAAAAAGAAATTACAAAAATCACATAACCTTTTTTGTTGGCGCAGCGACGAAACATATGTACACTCCCGGAACAAATTATTGGCACAGCAAATTTTTCACAATATAAGCAAAAATTTTTATTCTATACAACAAAAAACATAAAAATATAATTCCTAAACCTTGTGCAAAACTCGCGAAAATTCAGCAAATTTTCATGCTAATTTTTTACTTTTTTTTAGATTTTTTTGAGTATGCAGTTTTGCAGCCGATCAAATTCTAGGAAAACAAATGCAAGTTCGGAGTTAGTCAAAAATCGCATTGGTTTTTTGTAATTTTTTTTGTTGAAAGTGTTTTGCATTTTTCTACATAAAGTATTCTCGAAAAAAATTTGTTGTATGGAAGAGGCTGCGTGAAAAAAGCCACAAATCAACGGTGATTCCTAGCTACTTAAAACTTGTACTTTATTATAATAAAATTGATTGGGCTTCAAATCTGCATACTCAAAAAAAAAATCTGATTAAAGTGTTGAAAATTTGCTAATTTTCGCGAATTTTGCACAAAGTTTAGGAATTATATTTTTATGTTTTTTATTGTAGAGTGAACCATATTTTTATACAAAATTGGCGGATAAATATAATATAAATTGTTGCATATATTGCGAAAAATTTGCTGTGCCAATATTTATATAAAAAAGTCAAGACGAATAATACTATTATACTTTTTTACATATTTCCATTTTCCATAAACCAAATTGTAAATTGCGTCTATTCTAAAGGTACTGACCCAATGCAGGCTTGCCTTGCTTGCTTCGCTTTGAGAACTGTCACAAATTATTTGGAATATACATACTAAAACGTATGAAGGCTGGCAAAATGGCAGCTTTGCTTCCCTTGCTTTAAGCGCCCCAAAGTTTCAAATAGGCAAATGTTTTATTTGAAAGCGTTTGTAGGCTTTTGACCAGAGCTGCCACTCAACAAGCACTTGTAGCACATCTGTTATACCCGAGCGCACTTGTGCACAAGGGTATTATAACTTTGTTCACATAACGGTTGTTTTAACAGGCAAAACGAATCGAGATAGATATAGACAAATGTATACATAATGATCAGAATGAAAAAAGAAATCGCTTAAGCGGTGACTGTCTGTCCGTCCGTCTGTGTACAAGATAACTCGAGTAAGATATCTTAATGAAACTTAGTACGTGTACTTCTTTCGGGCGAAAGACGGATGGTATTGAAAATGGGCGAAATCGGACAATAACCACGCCTACCTCCCATATAACGGTAGTTTTCCGAAATACGAAAACTGCGATATTTTAATAACTACTGAAGATTATTCCCTCAAAATTTATATTTACAAAAAATTTTTAAACGGAAAATAAGAATATTATAAATTTTTGGAAAATGGGCATAGCCATGCCCACTTACCGCTCCACCAATTTCTCCCAAACTTGGCACAGTTGTTGGCCTTGGTACAACATATCAAATAGCTGAAAATTTATAAAATCGGTCAATAACCACGCCCACATCCCATAAAACAAAAATTAGAGAAATACGGCATCTTCGATAAATGAGTAAATACTAAAGCTAATTTATTCAAAATTAATGTTTGCAATAATTCTTTAGGAAAAAATACGTTTATGATAAAATTTTGGAAAATGGGCGTGGCACTTGTGACCACTTATGTGTGTCTCGGTAACCATTGGATCAATTTGTACCAAACTCGGTATGATTATTGTTTCATGTTGTTTTTCATATAACGGTAAATTTCAGAAATGCTTGAAACTTTGATATATCGAAGTTTAAGGTCGCTAATTTTCTCAAAATTGATACTAACAAAGATTCCTTGAAAAGAACCATCATTATTATGGAATTTCGGAAAATGGGCGATGGAATCAAAGGTGTTTGAGATACGGGTAAAACCACCCCTGATTACCATGTGGCGGTAGTTTTCGGAAAGGTGAAAAAAACTATATATAATACTTGCGCCGGGTATTGTTTTGCCCTGAAGTATAGGCACGTATACAAATTAATGTCCTTTTTCATAAAAAATAAAGTAGGTTTAAAGAGCTTTATAAATTGACGTTTTCATACATTTTTCGGTTTATAAACCTTTTTAAAAGCTACTTTATTTTTTATGAATAAGGCTATTACACTTTAGATATAAAAAAAATTCCTCGCCCTCCCGTATGCCCTGGCATATAAACACAATTCATACGAAAGTGCCTGAGTTTCATTTGGAAATTACACAAATTTACACAAACAAATATAGAATGAAAAAATAATAAAAAATATGTCAGCACTGAAAAAAATTTATATTATTAATTGATTTAATATTCGTATATGTTTACTGAAAGTGAACACAAAAATCCTCTTCAATTTGGGTCTAGAAAATGTTTTTTGTTAATACAACGACAATTTTTTGCTATTGTTAACATTTTTCAAGGTTTTTAAAATTTTTTAAGATTCAGATTTGGATTTAACGGATCGNTAATAAAAAATATGTCAGCACTGAAAAAAATTTATATTATTAATTGATTTGATCCTCTTCAATTTGGGTCTAGAAAATGTTTTTTGTTAATACAACGACAATTTTTTGCTATTTTTAACATTTTTCAAGGTTTTTAAAATTTTTTAAGATTCAGATTTGGATTTAACAGATCGAAATACATAAGAATAATGCTTGGTTTAGATTCCAAATTTTTTTTATTATCATTTATCCCACTTGAGCTATTTTTACAATTTACTCGATATTGAAGGGTGTACGGCCCAAACCGGTAGGTAGGTGGTTTCGGATGTACAAACTAGGGATGTTGCGGATGTGGAATTTTAGACATCCGCGGATGCGAATGCGGATGCGAATATCTAACAGCTAACATCCGCGGATGCGAATGCGAATGCGGATGTCAAGTATTTAAAAAAAAAACAATTAGAATCTAGCATAATGGCGAGATCGGTGTTTAAACAGCGCTTTCAAGCCAAACCAGATACATATGTCATGTTGTTTCAGAATTTGGAGAACCTGTAACTTTATCAGCACTTTTCGATTTTACTTCTTGCAATTCATTTTTAATACTTTCTTCTGCGACTGCTTTGAAAAATTTGTGCTTATAGCGAGCTAAATAGGTGGATATGGAAAATAGATTAGTATTTCTGAACAAAATTCTGTTTCCAAAGTCGTGGCTGCCAGCCGAATCGGATCAGAATATTGTTATTTTTTTTTAAAGCACCCCTTTTTTATAAGCATATGAATAACAGATAGTTGCGTAATTCTTATCTACTTAATTAAAGGTCAGACCTATAGCTTTTTAATTATTTGATTCTCGATTATCGATTCTCTTTATAGCTAGACGTTGGTCATTTCTACTGGAAATTCCTATTGAAGGAGCTTACTTATTGACTTTAAAGGGCAAAGAAGGGACAGATTTACCAGAGAAGTTTTTAGCCAAGAATCCAATGCGTACCCCTATGAAAAAAATATTATCCAACAAGTAAACAAAACTACTGTTTTTAAAATTTTTGCTAAAAATAAATTCCCCAAAGAGTCCTATTTGAAATTATTCAAACGAATATATGTAATAGGTGGCATACGCGGTACGTCTGACTCGCGAGTCATTTGTGTACGTGTTGACTCGCCTTTGACTACACACAGTTGAATCATTCAGAGTCATGCCGGGAGTCATGTTGGCGTAAGTAACACATATTTATTTTCACAAACACATCCAAACCGACTTACGAGTCAGACGCACCGCGTATGCCGCTTATAACATCAAAAGCAAATCACAAAAATTTTGTTAAGAATTACAGTGCACACTTTCTTCTTTTGTGTCTAGTAGTTTTTTTTTTTTAAATTGGTCCAAAACAATCATAATAAAAATAGAATCCAAAGCAGGTATTTAAAGCACAAAAAAACAAAAAAATATTAAAAGGGCTATGTTCTCTTTGACGTACGTCAAAGGTCAAGTAGAAGTGGGAACTTTTATAGCTGCCCATTGATAGCTCGGTTATATAGCTTAAGAAAAATATTTTAAAGACATTTTTATCAAAGCTGATAAATAATACATTTGACAAGTTTTNCTCGGTTATATAGCTTAAGAAACAATATTTTAAAGACATTTTTATCAAAGCTGATAAATAATACATTTGACAAGTTTGGTTGCACATACTTCTACGACCACAGGCAAAAGTATTGGCAACAATATGTAATTTTTTTCCCCATATATACGTTTTATCGGCCCACTTGCAAAATATTCGCATTCGCAAAAGCTCCGCATTGATTATTGCGAATGCGAATGTTAAAATTAATGCGGAAGCTCCGCGGTTACGAACGCGAATGCGAATATTCGCAACAACCCTGGTGCAAACAACTGTTTTTTTTTGTGTGCCGGTGTTATTAAATGAATGACGGAATATTACTTGTAAGGCCATTTTTGTAACTTGCCACCAAAACTTTTTGGAAAACTTCAAATGGGATATAGAAAATGATTGAGTTCCAATCTAAATTCGATATAAATCCCTGGGAGCATCACATAGCGTAAAGTTGATAGGATTGCAGACATTTTTATAACTTCGGATTGCAGAAGAAATAAATTTCCCGACTTTGAGGGGAAATATCAACAAATGGCCGGCAAAATTAGCGTAATAAAAAAATAAAATTATTACGCTTTAAAGTGGGACTTTTATAAGCGAGCAGCGTCCCAAGGAAAATGTAAAATTTGAGCTTGCAATATGATGTAAATATGTGCAATATGATGTAAATATGTGCAAGGATTCCTTCCACTAAATTTTGGAACTTTTCAGCCACTAGGTCGCTATCATTTCTTAACGCACTGTATTATTCCACATATATATAAATACTCCCATTGTTAACAATTTTCATTCACTAATCGTACAATAACAATAGACTTGTACTTTTTTGCTTCAAATAATAAAAAAAAATCTCAGTGTACACATAAATTTTGTAGATGTGTTGTGATTTCACTTCAATATAAAAATTTTGAGCAGCCCTGCTTTAGACAAAGAGATATCGTCGGTGATACTGCAAAACTTTCTATGTCACATATTACCTCTGGTGATTAATTTTTCTTTTATCTGTATCTGATGGCTTCTGGCAATAGTTAATCTTCATTAGCCAAAGGTAGACAGTTTTGTCATTCGTTTATTAGGATGTAATGATTTGCAGATGCATTCCGGTGCAAGTAAGAGACCATCTAAGTGTCAAGGGTACTAACAGACATAGACCGTTTTGCAGTATCACCGACGATATGTTCCCGTTCTAAATGAATTCAAACAAATTGCTTCAGACTGTTCAAACAAAAATTAACTTAATAAAAAAAAAATCGCAGAAAATGCAAGCAATTCGAAAAAAAATAAAAATGGTTCGGTGTTTCCGTATTTATATATAACATATCGCTATCTTAGAGTAAACAGTTGCAAAGTCCACTTTTACAAATCTTACACGTGAGGAAAAAACTTCTTATAGCCCTTTTCTTCAAGTAAATCGCTTTTTTTTGAGTTATAGTTGTTTTAAGTAAATGAAGATACATATGAGCCATTATTTTTTAAGTCGGACGCATTTCGTAAAAAAAATTATGTCATGCCTCCGAATCGCTTTAAAATTTTTGTATGGGTTCTTTGCATGAAATATGCTAACACGTGATTGAGGATTTTTTTCTTTTTTTTTCTTCGGAGATATGACCTGTCAAAGTTTGCATTTTTTCGTGATTCTGACTAATCCTGCACTTCTTCGAATCGTTATATATATAACCCGANTTTTTTCGTGATTCTGACTAATCCTGCACTTCTTCGAATCGTTATATATAACTCGTAGAGCCTTCATCTTAACGTCGTTTTAAAGCTAAAGAAACAGGCTTAACATTTCTATATATAAGATGGTCAAGATTGTCCTAAAGCTAACTTAGCTTTCAACAGTTGAACCTTTTGAAGTTGATTTGCATAGTGAAGACCAGAAATAAAAAACGTGGTTCAAAAAATGGGCGTTTTTACAGAACTATTTTTAAAATATTTTTCTTTATGACGAGATGGTTTATTTTGTGAGAGTCAGCAATCTTTTTAATTTGCTTTCGAAAACTTATATTGAGATATATTTAGTAAGATGTTAAACATCGGGTTTTGGCAAAAAAAAAATTTTATTGCGGATTCCGATAGAATACCTATCCTGACCATTGCAGGACTTAGCAAAACGCAGAATTTGTTGCGGATTTCGGCAGAATATCGCTTCGTTAACAATATTTGTTCCACAAATTTTTCAATCCATATAGATAATCTGGCGAAATCCGCAATAAAGTGTAAATTTTTGAACTTTGGTTTTAATATAGCCACGCCCATTTCTAGAATATTTTTTGAAAAAGATTGTTAAAACTGCGTTTTTCTATTTCTAGCCTTAAAATTGCCACGCCCATTTCTAGAGATTTGTCGCCTTAAAGAAAAATCTTGCCATACAAATTTATACCAGGATAGGTATTCTATCGGAATCTGCAATAAAATTTAAATTCTTTNCTTTGGTTTTAATATAGCCACGCCCATTTCTAGAATATTTTTTGAAAAAGTTGTGGAACAAATATTGTTAAAACTGCGTTTTTCTATTTCTAGCCTTAAAATTGCCACGCCCATTTCTAGAGATTTGTCGCCTTAAAGAAAAATCCTGCCATACAAATTTATACCAGGATAGGTATTCTATCGGAATCTGCAATAAAATTTAAATTCTTTCAAAAACCCGATGTTTAACACCTTGCTAAATATATGTATCTCATCATAAGTTTTCGAAAACATATTACAAAAAATTGTTCACTCGCACAAAAAACACCATCTCGTAATAAAACAAAAAATGTTAAATAGTTCTTGAAAAACAAGGAATACGATAGTATAATTTTAATTCCCTAATTTACTGGTCTTCACTATGCAAATCATCTTCAAAAAGCTCAACTGTTAATAGCTAAGTTAGCTTTGGGACAATCTTGACCACCTTATATATGACATGTTAANCATCTTCAAAAAGCTCAACTGTTAATAGCTAAGTTAGCTTTGGGACAATCTTGACCACCTTATAGATATATGACATGTTATGCCCGTTTCTATAGCTTTAAAACGACGTTAAGATGAAGTCTCTACGATGCGCTGAACCGGAGATATAACGATTCGAAGTACAGTAAAACCCGCTTAAGTAACTCACGAAAAACGTCAGTTTTTTGAGGTACTTAGGCGGGTTGGGTACTTAAAAGAACCCGCTTAAGTACCTCACGAAAAACGTCAGTTTTTTGAGGTACTTAGGCGGGTTGGGTACTTAAAAGAACCCGCTTAAGTACCTCGATGCGGGTACTTAAACGAACATAATAACTCATGTAGTTACATCTTCTTGCTAACTTACATAAATACGTGAATAACAACATTTAATGAAGTATACATAGTTAAAAACCAATATCGTAGCATTATTTAAATACATAAATAAACAAGTAAAGAAAAACATTATTAAAAAGAAGTAAGAAAGTCTAAGTTCGGGCGGAGCCGAACATTAAATACCCGGTGCAAGTATTAAATATATGATTTCCACCTTTACGAAACCTACCTCTACATGGTAAGCCGGGGTGTATCAATTTTGAGTAAATTAGCGTCCTTAGATTTCGAAATATTGAAGTTTCAAGCATTTCTGAAATTTACCGTTA
Organism: Rhagoletis zephyria; assembly: GCF_001687245.7. NCBI lineage: Eukaryota > Metazoa > Arthropoda > Insecta > Diptera > Tephritidae > Rhagoletis > Rhagoletis zephyria. The sequence goes on along the minus strand of NW_016158851.1, from coordinate 349 downwards.
TATGAAAAGCGGCCATAATTTTAGTCCGATTTCAACAATTTTCAACGTTTTGCTTCTATGTGGCAAGCACAATAAGCATACCGAGTTTGGTACAAATTGGTAGAACGGTTACCGAGATACATGTATGAGATCATAAGTGGGCGGTGCCACGCCCATTTTCCAAAATTTTATCATGTATGTGTTTTTTGGTAAAGAGTCGTTCCAAGCATCAATTTTAAATAAATTAGCTTTTATATTTACTGATTTATCGAAGATTTCGTATTTCTCTAAATTACCGTTATATGGGATGTGGGCGTGGTTATTGTCCGATTTTAAAAATTTTCGGCCATTTGGTATGTTGGGCAAGGCC
>NW_016158850.1:102711-107308 GCF_001687245.7 Rhagoletis zephyria | reverse complement strand
AAATGTGGATGGGCTATAAAGTACAGATACTTTGTTTCAGAAATGAGAAGCACGCAATTTGTACAATTTTAAAGCAAAACGAATTTAGCATGCTTGTGGGGAGAAAATGTATAGTGAAGTGGCCAGAGAGCTTTTGTTTAACTATTTTCAAACCTGTAATTTAATTGAGTATCTCGCAATGATTTGCGCTGCTGGTGATAACATTAGGTTGGGTTAGATAACCGGCTTTGGCACAGACCAAGACTGGTTCGTTTGATATTACGCACAGTGCCGCCTATGCACAGTGGTTCAAAACTGGCATTTAGTGTTCACAACTCATTGGAGCCTTCATTTTTCACTCAATTTGATATTTTTTTTATTTTTAATGAAATCTAATAAAGTTTGCAAGGCAGCAGTTGAGCTCGTTTTTTTTCATTTTTGTATGATATGAATTTTAATCACTTTCGCGGGAAAGAATAAAAATCGGTTTTTTTGCAATTTTTGAGTTAATTCGTTTTTAAAAAAAGCATAAAATCATTTATCATTTTTTGTTAATGCGGTCAGATCTACAACATTCGAATGGATTCGTACGATTTTTAAAAATCAAGGTCTTGACCTGTGATGTACAGTGATTTTTTTTTTGTAAGAGTTGCCACCTGTTGAAAATTTAATTCAAATTATTTAAAGAGTGAAATTAATTATTAAAAGAAGGGTATCAATCGAAATGGGCTTGAAAAGTTGTTATTTCTTAGCTACATGCTGACGAGTTACCACCTGTTGAAAAAAGGATCCCATTTGAATTAAGGAAACTAGGTAATTGAAATACTATGTATCAGATAAAAGAGGTTTAAAAAAGTTACAGCTTACAAATATTTTGAAAGGCGTTGCCATCTGTTAGTAATTCCGAATTTAATTAAATTTTATAAAATTTATGTATATGAAATATTAAAATATTTGTGTGGAAAGAATGAATATTTATATAAATACGCACATACATTTCCCATAACTGAATTGTTTAGATTACATTCCTTTTACATTTCTGGACTCAAAAATTACCTTACAAGTTTCACGAATTTGTTTATTCTTCACTTATTTCTGTCTAAATGTATGAAATTTTTTACAATTAGATAATTATTTAAGTTGAATTTGATTTTCTAAGCAGATGGCAACCCTCCTGAGGGTAGCTGAGGAGTGAAGTCTTTTCAAAACCATTTCCACTGACACCCATATTGTAATATCTAATTCAATTAAATTATTTGAATCAAATTTTTTAACAGGTGGCAAATCCTTTCACAGTAATTGAGCTTTACTGCACATCTACAGGCCAAGCCTTGTAAACCGAGACCTCACTTTAGAAAATCGAAAGAACTACATACATCGACCCATTTGCGCGAAATTATTGTATGTGCCAGAAACCAAATTTTACAGGAGCGCTTTTTTACAAGCTTTTATTTAACTTGCCCTGTGTGTATGTATGTATGTTTGTTAGGGGCAAATCTCGCAATCAATTTTTGACCAACTTCCCGATGACCTAGAAACAGTTGACTCAAAACCCGATGGCCATGCAACACGAAAGAATTAGGTGGCGCAGGAGTCGAGATATTTGGAAAACCCGTATTTAGAGTCCGATTTGGTTCATATTTAGAAAGTATATTAACTACATGAAAAAGAATAACTCCACTATGAAAGTTATCAACAACCAGATTGAAATTTCAATCTGCTTATAATTATATTTTTTTCCACACATTTTATATGAAAGGGAAGGACTGTGCTATATGGGGAAAAAATAATAATTCCCATACAAAAAAACACACTTTACCACTGCTGTGAATTTGCCGGTTGTCCCCAGACTCTTATAAAATGTATTACCTACCGTCAAGCTTTGAGCCAACTACGCATTCCTAGATAGGCTGGCTCTTTCCTTTGTTGTAATATTTTCACTCCTTCCTAGAGGGTAAGAAAAGTACTCTCTGTACGTATCTAAATAGTTGGGAGAAAAAGCGTTTACTTTACCAGTACAGTAACTTGTTTACTACGGTTATAGAGGTACTTCGTATTTAATGATAGAATATTTGAACCACGTTCCTGCTAAATATCCAATAATGTTTTCAAGCTTGCAGACAGCTTAAATAATAAAGGAAATTATAAAAACATTCATTGAGGTAGTCTGCCGGTTAATAGGTTTGGGAATGTGGAAGGTTTTTAGTTTTCCCAACTGGTTGAGAATGTATGGCTATTCCTATTTTTACTACAAATACAATTTTCTTTAAGTGAATAATTCACATATTTAGGTATAAAGTGAAAACAACAGCATCTAATCGATTAAGACATTCAGACCCAGAATTTAAAATTTAAACTGCCAGTTAAATTAATTACCAAGAAAGGCAGGCTGTAAACGTCTGACACGTTTAGGCTAATAGAGGCTTATGCTATTTATAAACAAAATTCACAACCACTTGTATGACGTCTGCACATTCAATTAGTAGCCCAGCTTTGTGCTCGCTTATTCATAAAAGCAGCGAAGGTATTAAGACAGCTATGCTTAGGTAAACGCTGACTGACTTCAGTGAGTTTTCAAAATTTACAAGCGATTTGCAATGCAAATTAAACAATTTGAAGTTGTTTGCCTCATTCGCCCTGATGCCTATTTGGACGAGAAGATCCAGCCAATTAAAACTAATTTCTAATGAAGATCAAATTAACCGATGCAAAGTGAAAAGTGCCAACAATTGTGAGTTTAAATATACACATCTGCAAATAAATATGTATATATAATGTACGGCGACATGGTACGCGTAAACATAGATATATAAATATGATTTGAAGTAAGTGAATGAATTGAAGTAAATTAAATGGAAAGCCTCATAATGAATGCAAATTTATACAAAAATTAATGTTTATGAAGAAGGAGTTCTATGATTATAGATGAAGGAAATTATTTACATGCAATAAGTGCCACTATGATGATAATTTTGGCAAACATATTTTTCCATTCAGTCTAATAATTTCCAAAAGGGCGAGTGAAAGTTTCGTTGTTTTACGTTACACCTCTTCTAAATAATATTATTAAAAAAAAAAATTGTTGATATCAGCTTCGATAGATTTTTTCATCTCCTTGATATGCATTTTGAAAGAAAAATTTTTAGACACACATACATATGTAAAAATTTTTTGTGAAAAGAGTATTAGAGGTTTTTCTTTTTGAGTGAAGGTATATGAAGGTGAATGTATATTAGGGCGGGTACATTTTTTTGTGACAATGCGCGTATAGCATAGGAAGGTTCCACGTGTAATACTACAGCAAATATTTTTCTAACAATTTAAAATAAAAAGTTTAAAATTTTTCGGTGCAAATGTTAAAGTTTGTTGAATTTTCATAATTTTTGTACGAAGTTTGAAACGTTTATTTATGTGGCGCTAGTTAGGTAAAGTGCTAAACTTTTATCAAAAAAAATATAAACATGAAATAAACAAAATCAAAATAACCAAAACTAGTCAAAATGTCACTTGACTTAATCAGCTGACCACAAGTGTATTTACTCTTGAAGCAGCGAACAATACTCTGAATGCAATCATGGGCTGGACTTCGAAAGTGAAACTGAGAAGGCAGACATCGTACATTCCACGATGAAAAAGTAAATGCAACCGGGCCACACTGGAGAAGTGAAACTTACGTTACATATCTATTTTGTTTCATAACCAATATACACACATACATACATACATACATCTGCTTTTGCTTAAGGTTATATTTTTTCGTCTTTTCTATCTAGATCCCTACCTCTACCCCTGTTTGTTCTAATTACATTTATGTTATTCTGTTTTCCTTTATCTTAATTTTTATCTTCATACACTATCGATAACAAAATCGGTAGTAATATCCAACAAAATATCGATAACAAAATCGATAAAAACATCGATGATAAATTCGATAAAAATTTCGATAGCAAAATCTATAATAATATTGGTAGCAAAATCGATTAGAGAATCGATAAAAAGATAATTAAAAATATCGATAACAAAATCGATAAAAATATTGATAACAAAATCGATAACAAAAATCGCTTAGAAGTTTGATAAAGATATCGATAAAAAAATCTATAAAATATCGATATCGAAATCGATAATCGATAACAAAATCGCTAAATAACCGAAAACAAAATCAATAACAGTACCGATAGCAAAATCGATAACAAAAACGATGAAAGCATCGACTATTATATCGATAAGTCCCGAGAATCCCGAAAATCTCTAAAACCCCGAAATAGTTCCCAAATTGAGTCTCTGTGTCTCCATCTATATCCTTTTTTCTATAATTAACTTTATTTAAATCTTTATTCCTCTATCCCCATCTTTACTTTAATCGGTATACTCATTCTCATCTTTTTCTTTATATTTATTTTTGTTTTTATACCCGAGCGCACTTGTGCACAAGGGTATTATAACTTTGTTCACATAACGGTTGTTTGTAACAGGCAAAACGAATCGAGATAGATATAGACAAATGTATACATAAATGATCAGAATGAAAAGAGAAATCGATTAAGCGGTGACTGTCTGTCCGTCCGTCCAATTTACAACGTCAATGATCTGGTATTGATAGACAATGAACCTCCTA
>NW_016158850.1:54573-100649 GCF_001687245.7 Rhagoletis zephyria | reverse complement strand
TCGGAGTTGCATGACGTTTGTCGTATCGCTGTTTGTTTAGTTTTTGTTGACTATGTACTTTCGCTGCTGCTTCTTCGCGTATGTGTTGCATTTCTTCGGCAGTCGTTAGATTTCTTTCATGTAATGCTAATAAAACTTTGTTTTGCAGGATATCTCGGGGAGAAAAACTGAATAACAGTTCGTGTGGAGTTTTACCCGATGTTTTATTAGTCATTGAATTCATTGACCATTGTATGTTGTTTAGGTGTTCGTCCCATTTTTTACGCCCACATAAAAACAGTCCAATATAGGGTCGTAGTTAATGGATCTGTATACCGTTTTTTCCAGATCAGATAATTTTCCCAAGATATATTCATTTTTATAAAGAAGAATATTCAAACGTTAAAAAGAAAGAAATTAAAAAAAATATATATATTTTTTATTTTTTTATTTGCATTAAATCCTGTTGTTTTGCAAGATAATCAAGCTAACATAAATAACATAAAAATGTTAGATGATTTTTTGTATGAAATGGCAGTAGGAAATAAAGTTACTCATACGCCATGCCGTACATGGCATAATTAAATAAAAAAAAAATAAAAAATAAAATTAATTATAATGTATTTTCTTTCCTTATTTTTGACAAGAACAATGATAGAATACACGACGAATTTATTACGGCAAACTACTTTCATAATTACCGTTGCCGCTACAATTAAAGTAACTCTACAGCAAATAAAAAAATCGCGCAGTACCTATAACTTAATATGCGTTATGCATAGTTTTCACATAATTACGGCAACCAAAGGATGAATGCAAAAGGATAATTAAATACAAATGTCAATAAAATGGGCGGAAAAATTAATTAAATATATGAATTCATGGAAATGTGAAAAAACTAAGGCAACACAGGAAAAATAAATTAAAATGAGCACAATTTCAATGAGGAAAGCAGTCTGTGTTCATACACAGTCGGTGATACTGCAAAACGGTCTATGTCTATTAGTACCCTTGACCATTTCGATGGCCTCTTACTTGCACCGAATGCAGCTGCAAATCGTTACACCCTAATAAACGAATGACAAAACTGTCTACCCTCGGCTGATGAAGAAGACCGATTGCCAGAAGCGATCAGCTACAGCTAACAGATCAATTAAGTACTAGGGGTAATAAGTGACATAGGACGTTTTGCAGTATCACCGATGATATATTAATTTACGTACTTATATGTATCAACACATTTGTACATATATACGTATATTCTTTGTAGATGGACGCGAAATTAACGTGGCTGTGAAATTATGTTATTGTTGCCCCGGCAAATATTTTGCGCTTTTTGAAACAGCTTGACTGCCTTTGCCATAGCTTCATATGCATGTATAGAGCTCGAATAAAGGACATACATATAGTACATACATACAAGTACCTCTATGCGTAGTTCAGTCGCATTGTTGTCATTATGGTAGCTATAACATCATTAATACGCTTCATAGCATTTACAATGCTAAATACCAAATGTGCCCATAATTTATGCAAAACGCGTGAAAAATGCTGTGATTAAAAAGAAAAAAAATCCATCAGCACTGAAATGCATGTGAGTGCGCAAGGCGTCGAGTTGGCATTACTCAAAATTCTGCCGCGCTTTTTGGGTTTAAGAGCAAATGGCCGCGCGCGCATATGCTGGTGAATATTCATTAAAATTCCTGTAATTAAAATCATTCGCGCTGAATGTGTAAATTTCAGCCAAAGCTCAAATATAGATATATTTAAATTAAATACTTTTATTTTTCCTACTGCGCCGTAAACTGCATGCTTCCGTTTAGTTTCGAACGTTTTTTTATTTAACAAAATATTGACAAAACGAATTGTTGCAATTAGTGAGAATTGTACATTAATTTTGTTTTGCGGCAACTAAAGCTCAAAATTTCGACACCTTTCGATAATTTTGAATTCGTAATTGGCACTTAATTTACATTATATTTTTAAAATTTTGCCACTTCACTTATCTACATTGATTTTAATGGATTTTTTACCATTAATCAGTAAATGAAATTATGCACTTTATTGGCACTTGTTTTTGAAATATGTACTCGTCAAAAGTGCACTTTTGGCCTGCAACCTTTTTTGAATGTTATAATAAGATAACATGTTCCCTTAAGCTCTAACGGTATTTAGGATGCGTTCAAACAGAATCCCGAGTGGCGCCGAGCTTCACGCTGTTGTAAGCGCAGCGGAGCTTTTTGCATGGTTTCGGCAGTAAATATATCACAAAACTGACCTTCAAGGGAAAGCGTCTAAAAGATTTGTTCAATTTGATCCAATTTCTTTCTTGAAAAAAACAGATTTAATTTAAATTATTTTGATTTTTTGTTCCCATAAGAGTCACGAAGCTGAAAAATCAAAAAAAGAAAATTTAAAATAAAAAAATACTTTGCTTTCAGCTTCAAAACGCTTCTTGATAAGCTTCTTTCTGTATGATGTATGAACACTTTCAAATAGCCACATTAATTTGAAACCGCACACGTAGCTAAGGTTTGGCAAATCTTTCTTGTACTCTAGTTTGATAGCATTCGCAGCAGAGCCTCACTTATATCTGCTGTTGAACTTTCCCGTAGGCAACGGCATCGAAACCACACTCCTTTGGTCTCATCATCCATTAGGAAAGATAGAAGTAAGGAAGAAATAATACCCTCCTTCCGCCCTTTTTCATAATAAATTCATTCATAATAAATTCGAATAAAAAAATATATATTTTTTAATTAAATTGTTTTCATCATACTGGCTCTTCTTCGTCATAACAGCTCCTGCAGTATTCATTGTGGCTTACCCCGAGGCGATCTGCATGTCTTACGTGTGTGCTAAATTTCAGCGGTATTTACCGATTCAATAAATTTCTGCTCTAAATACTAAACACATTGCGTCGCTTTAATAGCAATAAGTTATTTATTACATTAATTTTTTATTTTGTGAATATTTTTTATTTTATGTTTTGTAAATAATTTCGGTAATTTTATTTTCATTGTAAACAAACAGGAAATTAAGCTTTATTCAACGTGCACAAAAATACATGAAAATTTATGTTAAATAAATTATAGTAAATTTGGAATGCAAACTTTCGCATTGCTAATAATAAACAGCCAAAAAAAATTTGCATCCGGTAGTCAAAACATCATAAATAATGCAGACGAATATATATGAAACATATGCATACATATATATGTGTGTGTGTATGCCTCCAAGGAGAAAAATGTTTATAAAAAAAGAAAACAAAATATTACTGTAAAATCACAGGGCAGACAAGAGCAGCCGCTCGTTATAAAAGGTAGCAGCAATAAAAACAAAAACAATGCCACCAACAACAAATCTCGTTGACCGCAACGGCGATAGCAATTTATAATCGTGAGTACCGTAATATTCCCTGAACTACATATGCAGTCCATAGGGCGGCTATGCGGTAGCTGCGTTCATCATTGTTTTTGCCTTCGGTGTCACTGTGCTTTCTAGTCGCCGTTGCGCATTTTATGACATGACATTGTGACAAAAATCACCAACACAACGCTACAACCCAGTACAGCACGTGCAACAGCAACAGCAACAACAACTACCACAATATATAAATAGCATTCGAGGTCATTGCAACACAACAATCTCAACGACGTGCAACAAGAACAACAGCTGCAATTATGGTGCAATAAAAGCTTGAACAGCAAAATAAAAAAAATATAAAATTGCAAGGAAAACAATGTAAGCAGAGCAAAGCAGTGCAGTGCAGAGTTGAATTTTATTCCCCGAGCAAGTGCAGAGAAAAAACATTTTGTTTGCTGTTGAACAAAAAAAAAAACAAAATATTGCCAAAACGACAGGACAAAGCATATTGCAGCAACATACATATGTACATATGTATGTGACAACAACGGTACCCCACCAATGCGACACAATACGCTGAGGCAACTGTGGTCAACTATTTAAATGGCTGCAGTGGCTGACAGCCGGCGATGACTTAATTGTGTCCTTTACGAACAAACATATATTTTACGTCTATATATGTACATAGATACATAAATACATATGTATATACGATTTATGGGCATAAATACTCGTAAATATGCGCGTGTGTGTGTGTGTGTGTTCGCCTTCATCTGCACTTTGTTTGCGCTAACGTCAGCACTATAAATAATTATGTACATACACGAAAGAAGGCCAACTGACCACTAGCTTGGTCAGACAGCACTTAAAGTAAGTAAAGCATTATGTGCGTGCGTTTACGTATACTTAGCTGTATAGCAGTGTGTGTCTTCAACACTTTTGGAACTAATTTTGACTCTGGTGAGTAGCAGCATATATACATAAGTAAGTACCTATAATTGTTTTACTATCTACACTCATACATACATGCATATGTACCTGCACACAGACATATAGCATTAGTTATTAGACACACAATGGCCAACAATGTGCAACAATTGTTGTGGCATAAACATGAAGAAAGCCTGCAAGGCCAGCTTTTATACAAATCACAAGTTGACACATACTACTCGAGTAGTATAGTGGCACACGTATGGACTTTTTGAAACACATACTCCGACACACACACACACTCACATAACTGTCACAAACAGTATAAACAAATTTGCCCATAACACGTAAATATTTATGTGCACGCCGAGCAAATATTTCAAATAGTTACTTTACTAGTTATAACCACATTTACAAGTTGCAAGTCCCAATGCCATGCCGACTTAGCACTGCTGCAGCAGTTTCTTTATCTAACACGTTGCACCCTACAATAACGCTTTCTAACGCTTACGTGTCGCATACAGTTTTCGATTTGTTAGTTGTTCTTGTTGTTGTTCCCGTAAAAATTTATGTGCTTGTGCAGCTTTGTGGCACGTTGTAAATTCAACAAAAATAACTTTGTATTTTCCTCTGTAATAAATTTAATAGCAGCTCACGCAAATACTCATACATATATCCAGAGATATATCTACTTATTTGCAAAATATGTGCACATTAGGGTGCTCCGAAAATGCATTTGGGGGAGGGGCGGAAGTTAAGTCAGAATTTTTATGCTCCCACCCCCTGGGATTCTTCTATGCCGAAAAATATTATCTTTTCATTTTGACATGAACAAATATTTAGATGTCGCTCAAAGCGTTTAAAGCTTTCAATGTATTTTATATGGGGAAAAACAACTTTTCGTTGAAATGGCAAGGAATTCTCGAAAATAAATATTTTTCGAACGGAAAACTCTGTTTTTTTTTGAGGAGACTCCAAATAACAATAGCCAATTCTTTATTTAACGGTTTTTTCATGGCAACTATGTTTTATAGGTCCGCAAGAAACCCCAGAAAATGCAATGGGAGGGAACAATAGGAAATCCTTAGTATAAAAAAAAAGTTAAATAAACAATTGAACGAAGCGTTGTTTGCTTTGAGCGACCTTTAAATGGTTTTTGATGTCAAAATAAAAAATAGTGGTATATTTTTTCGATTCAGAACAATCCTAGGGGGTGAGAGCATTAAAATTCCGATCATTTTTTTTTACCACCCTAGTGCACATACATATGTATGTATTAAATATGTGCATATGTATATTTATGTGTTAACACATGTTCTTTACTAACTCTGAGTGCTATAGTTTTTGCTTAGTTAGCAAAATTGTGCAGAGGAAGTAATTACCCACACAAATAAGTTCCCATGAGCATGCACTCGAAGGAGTTACTAATTTGAAATCGCTTTAAAATTTATCTGAATAATACAAAATTAAAGAAGCTTAATTGAGTGACGCACTGCACTGCAGGGCAACAATAAAGATGTCTGTACCGTCTGTGGCTACATAAAATATATTAAGCACTCGCTTTCCATAAATCTTTGTGTTTTATTAACCATCGAGGAATTTGCTAGTTGTTACCATTAAGATACCTACATACATATATGAAATGATAGTTTTGATCAATCTTGATTTTGTAGGTAAATTTACCTTGATCCCTTTACGGCTCTTTTTTAAGTTTGAGAGTACATTTGCATCAATTTCTTCAGGGACAGTTATTTATGAAAACTGTCATGGAAAAATTCACTATGGAGGAACAACTAAGTGATACAAACCAATCGACTTATTTTTTCACTGAGACTCAAATTTGGAAATAAATTTTTATTTGCAATTTTTATGCAAAAATAAAAAAAAAATAACAATTATTTTTGATTTTTATATTATATATTCTCAGATAACAGTTATTGAAAACTTTTATATAAAAGTCATCAATATAAATCAGTCATCGATTTTTATTTTTTAAATCATTCGTATAAAAGTCATTAACAATTTTCGCAGTTAAGACTTTTACTCATGACTTTTATAATTATGATTTAAAATATAAAGGTCAGTGACTGATTTTTATTTATGAATATTTATAAATAAAAGTCATCGATAACTGTTATCTAAGGCATATAATTCAAAAATCAAAAAAAAACTTTTATTTGCAGATAATGTGAATAAAAATCCAAAATAATTGTTAAGGAGTAATTAAATAAAAGTCAAAAAATAATTGTTAAAGAGCGATTTTTTTTAATAAAGGTTGTAACTGTTACGGTGCCTGAATTTCTTAAAATAACGTAAAAAATTACAAAGAGAAATTTTGGTATGTATGTACATTAGGGCGGGTCAAGATTTTTTTTAATATGCGCGTATAGCACAGTAGAATTCTACGTGTAATTCTAAGTAAATTTGCCAAAGAAGCCATGGATCTAAAATCGGTTTGGAGTTTGTCCAATTGCGAAAACAGGTTTGGTAGAAATTGTGAAAATTTGCATTGTTTCGCCCTCTGGTGGAAATATAATTGCAGAAATGGATTTCTCAAACCAAAAAACCCAGTATAGTATATCTTTATACAAAATTTAAGCACTTCTTTACGACACTACAGCAAAATGCTAAGAAACCAATTTTCACAATTTGGCAAACTCCAAATAGATTTTAGACCCATGGTTACTTCGACAAATTTGCTTAGAATCATACGTCGAATCCTTCTGTGCTATACGGGCATAGTAGAAAAAATTTCCGATACAAATTGTTCCGCCCTAATGTCCATATACCAGTACGGGCACGCTGAGTGACTTATAAAGTGTTGTTTTCACACGTCAAGAGAGGACTATACTCCTGAATTGCAGTGTGGCCATTTTGGTGCTTTTCGAGATATATTTATTTGTTTTTTTTTTCATTTAGTTAGCTCTTTTTTGGCTAGAAATTTATTATCTTTTTGAATTTGCTCTTGAAAGGACATTATTAATCTTTGATCTGATTTGGCTAGAACCTTTAGCTTTGAATTAAAAATAATAAAAATTAATAACAAGTGTTTCGTAACTCATTGAAATATTGCTTCAAAGCAAAAACGACCTATCTCGCGATGAGTTGTTTTAATAAAATGCCACATATGTTTATCATGTATGTAAATATATGGTTGTTCTTGCAGTTTGTGTTTGCAACCCCGCCCCAGCCCCGCTACAAAAAGTTTCTTTACAACGTCCCTGTATGTACATATATGTACATATGTATGCATATTTTTGTATATCATGTACTATACATTTATTAATGCAACCAAAATCATCAACAGCATCATCACCAATACCACCACCTTAACATACATACATATCTTACCATAAATCACACAGACACTCCAATTTCTATCCTTCTCTCGATTTCGTCTGCAAATAATTACAAATTCACATTTTGATTTTGAATTTAAATGCGGTTTTGTGGTTCTCGTTGCAACCTGCACTGACACTCATCCAATCATAGTACAATACCCACAAGCAATTCACCAGCACCTCATCCTTTCTTAGGTCATTACCTAATCTGCTTTCTGCTTTGCATACTAAATAAGGTTACAGTTAGCTTTCCATCTCAAACTAATTTCTCCCAGCCCGAAGCGTATAGTGATAGCATTGAAGTATTGCACCGAAATCTGGCTATACATACATAATTGAGTAGAATAAAGTGAAATGTAAGTTTGTTGCCAACTATTGTAATGCAAGCAGGCAATAACTATCTTCGCCTAACCGAGACTACTAGTTTGTTGGACCACTTGCATGCCCCCGCCACTGCTACATACGTCTGTCTACTCATTCAACCAACTTTTGTGTGAAAATGACTGATTATCAGGATTGATTTATATAACAAACTTGTTATTCTATTCACTCTATGTATTGGAATTTTGTGTTGTGGTTGCGTGAGTTTTGGCATTCACTCGGAATATATCTTTATAAATATAATATGCGATGCGGGAAAGTGGAATGGGTCCCACGATGAGGTCGAAAGAGCCTCCGAGAAGGCGAGGTTTTCTGCTGAGCAGTCAAGAGTAGCTAATACAGCAGGGCCATGGCGTGGCTTCAGCGAAGTGGCAAAAGATAGCCACTTGTGCATGCGATTTCCAACAAGGCGAAGCCGGTGCTTGATAAGAAGGGGGGTATAGAGCCACAGCTGTCTCAATTGGTCATGGCAGAGCCGGATGGACATATCCCCAGTTTCGACTCTGCGGATGTAGAGCGCGGTTACTGGATGGTCAACTGTGAGGACGAACTCTCAAAAGCTTTCTTGGGAGGGTTTGAGGCTCAAGCTCATCCCTGATAGTGACATCCCCAGGAGGCCGAGAGCTCGCATTTATCTCCCACATATGGCGATGAAGAACGGGGCGCTTTTAAAATGCCTGCGTGCACACAATCGCGAAATTCCGATGGACGACTGGGTGATCCTTAAATCTTCGGGATCATAAACAATCAGCTCCTCATTGCTGAGCATACCATCACGGCTTTGGTAGAGCCCGACTGTCCATTTCGCTTGGGTATCCGGTGAGCCAGAGTCAAAATTTTCCAGGCGAATGACGCCAATAAGCTTCTGGAAGGCATGCTACTCGCCAACGCAGCTGCCTAGAAGTCTAGATGTTGTGTTGTGGTTAAATCTCAGTACCATACTTTTCGCATCCCTTCGCATAGCTCATCGGATATGACAGCTACGTGGCTTGAAGCGGCTGTTGGTACCAGCATATTCATCGCCTCGTGATACATGCTGCACAACGAGGATGCACCGCCGAAATTTCAGTCAGATAATCTACTTATCGGATGCGATTGGAACATATTGTTATCAACAGTCATTGCTTGAGCTGATCTGCTCGTTCACCAGACTGCCAGGCCCCTTGCTCCTACTTTGGTGAATACCAATAATATATTTTCGCTCCTGGCTAAGCTGATGTGTTGAGTAATCATTGAGGATTTTTTATGTAAGTTACGTTAAGTCTTGACTAACTAGAGTATAAGACCTGCATAAATCAGCTACAAATTTCAATCATCAAGCCCAAGTACCGGTAGGTCTAGGAAACGTTTGCGGTGTATAGGCTGAAGTCTAAAAAAAGAAGTCTGATGAAGAGATGTGGTGATCTCCGAAATAGCAGCAATAACTTCAACCGCCTAAACGTTGTTGCTTTTTACATTTTTCATAAAAAACATAATCGTGGTACAAAGCTCAATGCCAATAGTAAAACAAAGATAGACAAACTCAACGGCACTCGAAAGGGAAGTATATTTATTTTAAGAGACTTTGTCTAGTTTGTATTTACTGTACTACATAACCTCAAATATGACGAAAACAGTGTTCTTTTTTACAATTTCAGGTTAGGACATTTCAGACAATTAACCTGATATAACATTTTTACGGCCAGACTCGGGTTCAGCGCCACAAAATCTTTTTGAGATTTACGTTAGTTAAGTTTTTGGAGTTAAAGAATTGAAAATAACAACAACAAAAAAACAAATTACCTATCAACCGTGTGAAATACAAAAATCAAGCAAACTCTGGCCCTAACAAGCAGACAGCCGTCAGACAGGCGAGTGAGCTTAAAACAAATAAACTTTTAAACTTAAAACATTTGTTACATCAAAAGTTCAGATGTACTATATGTATGTTCATTCCGCATTATACATACATACATACATATGTATATACATCTTGTACTTAGTGGCAAAAAGTCTGCAAGTGAGACTTATTAAGTAACGCTGATTTTTCTACTTCACCGCAAAAGTTTCTCAACAGCAACAAGTAGTCGCTTAAAGATTGCAGCGTGTGAATTTTCACCCTTCATTCAAATGTAGTTTGGCATTGTTGTGCTTTTAGCACTCATTCGCTTTTCAAGTATTTTTTTTTTTATTTGCACATTTAGCTTCTCGGCCAGTTTCCATTAACTTTCATTCCTTTCACGGAATACGCTTATTGCTGCTGATAAATGAAGCAATGTAGCCTTGTGCAATTGACTGCTGCTGACTGTTGGTTGCCTTTCAATATTCTTTCTGCCATCAGTCATTTATTTATTTGATCAGGCATTCATTTATTCATTAAGTATCCTATTCAGTCTGTTGTTTTCTGCATTTGCCTTTTTCCACTTCACTTATCTCTATTTTCGTCAAGAACGGACGGTTCGCTTTTGGTATTTTAGTTATCCCGCTTTTAAGCTCTGCCTTCTTGGCTATTTTTTGCCACAACGAAACCGAGCCGGTAGAGTTTTGTATAGCGTTTTTTTGACAGTTTTTCATATTCACTCTTTTTTTTTTTATTTTCCACAGCTCCCACCGTCCTCTGAAATATTTGCTTTCTTATTTAGTTAAGCGACTTGTTGGCTAGTGGCATTTAAGTTTCTTGAAGCGTGCCTTCAAGTACACCCAAAATGGAAAATAAGTCGCACTACTTGGCAACTTCATGGAGGGAAATGTGGTTTGTGAATGGCAACTGGTGAGCTTCGACGTTAAGAAGTATAAAATATTTAAATTGGAAAGCGCTTAAATGTTTATTTGGTTTCAAGTTTTTTTCATTTTCACCGTCATTTCTTCCAAAAGTGATTTCCTAAAAACTAAAGCAATGCTAAAAGCTTTTGATGACTGCATTAAAATGAAGAATTTATAAATAAAACCTTTTTTGAAAATAAATTGAGTTTATTAAACATAACGTATGTATGTGTACAGCTATCGTTGAGCCAGTACTGTTCTATGGGTTCTTGATATGATACATAGCCAGGAAAACGAGGGCATACTTTAAAAGACGGGAGCGTGATAATAGTATCTCAGTGATCAGCATAGACTACGTGATCCCTCGTCTGAGTTACGAAAGGTCTATTGAAGCTACAATAGAAGTTGACGATTGCCATATTGAAACACAAAGCATATTTATTTACAAAAAAGGTTCTAAATGGCTGAACTAGTAGGACCTGCAGTATACTGCACCGAACCAAAAATTTATAGGTCTCTTAAGCTACCAGATCATTGCAATTTCTATCAAGCCGAGGTTTCTACAATAAAGATACTACTTGAACTTAAAATCTACCCGGCAAGCGGCAGATAGACATTTACATAGAAAGTCAGGCAGCCATTAAGTCTATTCTTTCATATAATAGAAATTCGAGACGCGGCTAAAACCATCCGCTGATATTGGGTCGCACGACACAAGGGTGTGGCCGGCAATGAAACAGCTAACGACCCAGCGAAAGGGGACCCTCTCTTTGACGTCCCACTAGTGTTGGATATACCAATTTCTGTTCAGGAAATCAAAAGATTGCACAAGGTCCTTTAATGTTCCTCCAGACGGATAGGTTTTAGAAAGATACTAAGGTTTAAAGATTTGCAAGGAATGCATGTGGATAATATTATAAGGAACTTTTCGATTTTCTACTATGAACATAAAGTTGTCGGGACTTCTTTTAGAGGACAAAAAGAGTAGGAAATTGTGGCCACACAATGAGCGGCATTTTTGACTACTGTCCGGTTCATTCCGTACAAAATCTGTTCCATTGCAACTCGTTGCATGCGTTACAAGTGAGTTTCATTGAATTCCAATATTATTTTATTTAGTTTTATTACGTTCATAACGTATTTAAGCTTGTTCTATTTCATTTTTATTTTGCATATCGTAGCAATTAATTTCACTTTAGTTCGGTTGTTTTAAATTTTTCTGTCATTTATTTTTGTTTAAATTCGCTTAACTTCATATTTTTTAATTCACTAAGCTCCGATTTATGTTATCATTCATTCATTTCATTACATTACATGTTTCTTTACAAATAATCCTTAAGCAACCAGTCTCGTTATGAAGTAGTATATAGCTTGAAATTCATTGAATATTCTCTTTAGTACCTTTTCAGTAATACCAATTTAATACTCCCTTGAACATTTCCCAATTGCACACCAGTGCGTCCATTCAGAAAACTATTTCAAGTAGATATTATGAATATCCAGTACGCTTATTACGTGAATGTTGTTAGTACCAAAGTACGAGTTGGGAATAGGGATAGTCATGCATATAGTATTTAGGGATATTCTCACACATACATTGGTACAAGCAAATATGTAAGAAAGGCATACAAACGAATGTACACAAAGCTGTCGTCATTGGAAAATGATTACAAAATTGCCTACTTCAAATCGCCTCTGTCAACACAGTAATAATACAAAGGGGTTAAGATGAAAATAAGGGGAAGAAAGAATGTGGAATGAACAAATAAATTCTCAATTACTACCTTATACTGCCTGTCCGCTTGTTGTTGAAAGTTTGAACAGAGAAATTTTTGAATTGAGCAGGGCCGGGTGAAGGCATGAGCCGACATCGCCGTTCAGCAGAAAATTAGTTTGAAAATGCCCAAAAAAGTTTTGTCATCAAGAACGTTTTTTGCAAGGCTGCATATCGGGCTTCAATCGAATCGATTTTTAAACCGAATTATCGCTTTTTTGGGAAATTTAAAATTAAAATTTTTTTGGAAAAATTTAGGTAGGTTGGCATTGAAAACGGGCGAAATCGGACGGTAACCACGCCCACCTACCATATACCCGGTATTTTCGAAAAATTCAAAAACTACGATATTTGCGTAAATAGTGAATCCAAATTGTTGAAAGTTGGAAAGTGAAAAAGAATTTTGGCATAAAATAGGATAATTTATGTGTGATATCTTTGATCATGGTTATACCGATTGCGGGAGTGACACTAAAAAAATCGTGCATTTGATTTTTTAAGAACCACCCCAATGTACATACACTGCAGGAAAAAATTAACAACTGATAAAAATAAGCAAATTGCCTTTTTTCGAAATTTCGACATATACCTAACTTTTAATTAACTATGACAAAATCAACTTTATGCAAACGTAAATGGCAGGTTTTTTTTCTTTAAACAAGTTTCTATTTAAACATCCTTATACAAACTTTAATTGGAATAAACTTTTTTCGGAACTTCACGGATGCTTTTTTAAATTCAGTACAAATAAAATGAAAATCGAAATTTTATATTACATATATATATTTGATTCAGACAGAACTCGATTATGGCACCTCCTACCTATGTAAACAAATATGTAATTTTAAATAAAATAAATAAGTTAACATGTAAAAAAAAAAATCATTTCTTAGTCAGCACTAGTGTTTGCGCCAATAGATTAAAGTGAAATTTAAGCTAACATCACTTCCTGCTGGGTATACCTATGTACCTTTCTGCAGCGACTTACATGAATGCCTACATAGATTTATAAAATGCCTCAAGTTTCTTAATATGTATGTATGTATGTATTACTGTGTGCGGTTTATTTGTTTTTATACAAGTGTATTTATTTTGCTCTTCGTCAAGTCCACAATTTGCCCGATGACAAGCAAACACCAATCGCTATTGTGCTGTTGTTTTTGCTCTACAAATGAAAAATTGTTCAACAATGGATTTTTCCGATTTTTCCTCCTTTTTTTCTTATAACTTTGTTTAGCTACTGCCTTGCAACACAATCTTTCAAAGTTGAATACGAGCCAAAGTGTGTGTATCAGTGAATAAACAGAGCCTCTCACACCAACACACACACACATCAGCAAATACACACATAAATGCAATTGTATACTTAACTGCCTTACAGTACTGAGAATATACAGATATCAAGAGATTTCATCAAATCCTTTTTTTTTCCTATGTGTGTGTGTGTATTGTTAGTTTTTCAATAGTTGAACTATTTATTGTTGCTGTTTGTCCTTCCACTTGCCATTGTTTGCCATTTATTCAACTTTCAATACACACACGCCTTTGTCTTGCACCGATTGGTATCTAGAATTTCTAAGAATATTTACAGTTGACTTGTGCACATATTTTCCATTATTAAATGTTAATGATGATCAACGTCCGAAATAGAGGGCATAGGCAGTAATAACTTCAACACTTGACTGCATCGATAGCATCGCTTAACTGGGTTCATCGTTGGCTCATCTGGTTGTTAGCCTTTCGGTCGACACAAAAAAGTTCGAAAAATGTTGCTCTCGTCAGTGATTTTCTACGTATTCACGGGCAGGTAAGTGATGTAGGAAGGGAAATGAATAATACAACTTTTTGTAGGAAATAAAGTATTACAAGGTTTGAGAGGAGAAATTGGCAGCCTGAAATAAATATTGTAAATTTTAATGAGTACGCCGAATGGATTCAGGGATCTTGTAAAAATTGTATTGATTTAAATATGTTTGTTTCCTTTTGGCTAATTTAACCCCTATTGGACCCAGGAATATTTTTGATCGAGTACTAACAGACCCGACAGACGTTGTCCTGTTACTTTCTCACTGTACCATGCGACGACAAAAATGGAAATGTATGTAGTTATTTAGAGTACACATACAATAGCCCAGTTCACAGCTGTGTTCAATAAACCCTTAGTTTGAGTTAATAGTGGTGCGAACTGTTTTCTTTGCATTTCGTCTGGCCGTTCTCTGTATGTACTATAAAGTAGCACTGCTCTTTGCCAACACGCCAACGGTGATAAGGGAAACATACAAGATATTCAAGACTGTTACTTTGTTTTTGGAATTGGAATCATTTCAAATCAAATGGCAAATTATTTCATAATAACCTAGCTACTCTCAAACAGTAGATATTGTGATGGAAAACAGGAGAAAAATTTTAAAATATTTTATTTCACTTAGAACAATCCAAGTTTTTCGAAGTATAAATACTTTTCAAGAACAAGTTCAGAGTTAAGCTTTGTAATCCTCTAATATTTTAGTAATTTTCTTAAACAGCTTGTTCCACTATTTTAAATCTTTATATAGATGGCAACCCTGTCCAAAAAATATCTAGGAGCTTCTGCAAAGCCCTTTTGTTTGATAATCATATTATATTTTATGAAATCTGCATTCTTAAATACATATGTTCATACATTCGTATTAAACTACTTTTAGTATTCTTAAAATAATAAAAAAAAAATTGTAGTACTGAAACTCATTCCAACACCTTCCGGTTGATACCCATATCCTGGTACTGAATAAGTTTAACATTTCATAAATGTGGCAACCCCATTCATTAGTCTATTCAAACGTTTTTTTATGGAAACTCTGTTTTGCAATACAAAGAGCCTAAGGAAAATAGAGCAGGTAGTAGCATTAAGGCAAAAAAAATTACGTGTATTTTATTGTTGCTTTAGGTCTCTAGAGTCTCAAAAAATATTCAGTTTTTTTTTCATATCAAATAACACTGGATCACAAATTTTAGTTTTGTTTTTGTTCTCCAGACGCTACTATGCAATCTCTATGTAGAATTGCTCGATGATTCCGAAAATGGAGTTTATTTTTTTTTTCTATGGATACGTTTTCGAGATATTTGCAATTTACCGTATTTACAATTTAAGTGAAACCGCTCTTTTTTTAAGCTGAATAACGGTAAATTGCAAATATCTCCAAAACTTATCCATAGAAAAAAACGTACTCAATTTTCGGAGTCACCGAGCAATTCTACATAACAATTTGATAGTGGCATCCATTGAACATTTTTGCTGTAAACCAGTGTAATTAAAAAACTAAAATTAGTCTGGGATAACTTTGGCTGTCTTTTGAAACAGAAACTAAACAATTAAATGGAATTGTACATGAAACGTCCCCGAACTAGGCCTGAACTAATCCACAAATAGTCCCGAATTGTTGCCGAACTAAATCTAAAATGGGCCCAAACTAGTTCCGAACTAGAGCTAAACTGACCCAATACTTGGAGCGAACTCGTCCACAACTAGACCCGAATTGGGCCCACTAGGACCCCTAGGCCCTTAGAAAAATCTCAAGTTTTGTAATGACACAAAAAATCGCCGAGAGAGGTAAACTTAATTTTGGGTTGTAAATTATGGATCTGTATACCGTTCTTCCAGCTCAGGTAATGAAAATAGAATTCAAACTTTAGCAAGGAAAAAATTAAAAAAAACGGTTTTTTTTATAACTTTTTATCATTTGTTTGAAATACTGTTCTTTCGCCAAAAAAAATCAAGCCACTGACGATGAAAATGGATGCATAATTAAACCACTTTTGAATGTTCAAATCAAGATCTGCAATAATTTTTGTATGAAATAGAAGTAGGAAATAATGTTACTCATCCGCCATGTCGTACAGCGCCGCACTCGTACATAGCGTATTAGTAGCATTTTCCATGTTAATGTTTAAATTTTTTTTTATTCGCAGTAAAAACTTAAAATGAAAATATCTTGGGAAAATAATGTGTTCTAGATCTTCAGCAATATATGCCTTTTGTAACACAATTTTAAAGAAATACTCTTTAAAAATGTACAACGGTTTTAAAACCTTTGCCTTTAATTAACAACCAGCTCTATCACTCAGCATAAAAATTTCTTAATCGCACAAGGACTTCCGTCACTCAGTATGCGCCATTCGTTGTGGCCCCAAATCCATTAAACCCATTTAACCAACTAGAAAATACAGATTTAAAAGTAATATAAAAAACTAATAAAAAGAAAACTTTCAAATAAATACCTCACTGGAAACGCAGACAATATATCATTAGAGTAGAATATTTATTCTGATACAAGGCATCTCTTCTACGCCCACCTTTCGTTTTGTGCAAGTGGTCCCAAATTTTATGGCAATGCTTTTGGGCGATCAACAGTGTAAGCTGTAGTCAAAAGACGTGTATTGAAGCGTAAAAGTGGAATAAAACTCAGCGCATTTTTTTTTTGCAAACAACTTTAAAAGCTTCAAAACGTCAAAGTGTTATTTGTTTTCTTTGTGTTTGTACTTTTCTAAACCCATTTTGTTTTACGCCTTCTTCTAAACGGTTTAGTTACCTTTTTTCTACATTTTTTACTATTTACTCACTTTTTTATTTGCACACAATTGAGGTTTTTTTTTTTTTTTTTTTGGTTTTCTTCATTGCAAGCTCTCAACCGCGACCGTAAGTAAACTGACTACAACAATAGCAACGCAGCATCGCTTCAAGTGGTTTCAACAAAAATCGGAGTAATTTAAATACCTATTCTCCTTTTCAAATCGTATGTGTATGGCAACACTGCTATTTCCTGCCTTATTTCCGGCAATTACCACTTTTTAAAAGTCACAGCGAACATTCAACCTGAATGAGTAAAGTGAAGAAGAACGAGCCATTTCGGCACTCAAGTTTCAGCCTCAATGTTCAAGTAGATTAGTAATTGTGATAATGACGGTAATGCCAGTCGTAATGATGACAATGATGATGCGCACACTTACAAACCTACTTATATTCTACAACGTAAGTAGTGAAGTGAGCTGAACGTGAATCCAGAGAATGCTGTTTCGTATAATGTGATAATGGGTGATACTGGTTTGCCGCGTTTGGGTGTGTGTGTGCGTGTGTTTGTGTTTGGCGGATGAATATTTGGTTCGAGATAGTTCAGTTCAGGTTAATTGGCTTTGAAAACAAAACCGTTTTCATTAGCGTGTCTGTGGCAAGGAGATTACAAGTTAAAGCGAAATTTGAGCGCATTGATTGTTGATTTAGGTATGGGAGAAGATTTGTATTTGTTGATTGTGTAAGAGAGAGGTTAACGCTGCTACTGCACTGAGAAAATTAAATATTTATTAGCAGATTTGTTCTACTTCATTTCTCGCCTATTGAGAAAGCAAATTCATTATGAAATTATTGACCACTAACAGAAAGATGAAATTGAACGGTCTGCTCATACATATATGACCTGTATATGTACAAATTCTTTGGGAACTAACTAAGGGCAATTCGGATTGTGGATGGAAAACTGCATCCGTATACAGGGTATGGTTCTATATGCAAGACAACCTTAACCTGCGCCGAACCTTTCCCCACACTAGAGTTACGATGTGGCCCTACTGTAGGCAAATTGGCTCTCTTCGGAGAATAAAGTAGCTGACCTGGGATCAAATAACTACAATGTATTCTTCGCAGCACTGGCAAGAAAGACTGGACCTGCCGTCCTAGTTATGAAGAGTATATATGTAGATATATATTTTAATTCCTGTCTAATTTTAGCTCCGATGACATAGCTGTGATTGCCATAGAAGGTGACGACGAACCTCGACTCTTATATGGTGCCCTTCAAAGGTGGAGTCCAGGGAAGGCGTTTTGACACAGTGTTAGGTACGGAACTAGTCTCGAACTAGACCCGAAATAGTGCCGAAAACATCCAGTCCTAGAACTGAGCTACTCTTTAACTACTCTCGAAATTATCCTGAAAATGTTCCGAGCTAGGCTTGAAATGGTCCCGAACTAGACTTGAATAAGTGAAGGACTAATGCCAAAATGATCCCGAAAAAGATCCTAGCTAACCCCAAAAAAGTCAGGAGATAGTGTCAAAAAAGTGAAAGCTTAGAAAAGCGGTTAAGGATCTTATTAATATGACAAATAGGTCCACTGTGAAAAGTGTTGGAAAGAGTATAAATCTTTACTATCGTTGTATAAGAAAAAATTTAGGAGGACCAAAAGAGGTTACTGACAGGAAAAATTCTGGAACACCAAGTGTACGGAAGATTCTTGCTAAGTCTTCCACAATACCATGACTAAGTCGGGGGAAGAATGGTGGACTGGCCAAGGATATATGGGAAACGCTGAAAACTCTAATAGATGCCCACTATCTTGGCTGCACTGAATCGGAAGGACGTCCAACTAACGAGGATGTTAAAGATCTTATCACCTCAACTAGACTATAATGGGCATGGAAATTGTTCAATACATTAAACTCACCCGGTCCAGACATTTAGAACAGAGGCACCTCTTTATCAAACGGTGTGGCAAATATAAAAGGTTCTTCACTGCGAGAAATTCCTAATTGTAGCTGTTCCTTACCCAATGATGTGGACGCCTGAAATCAACAGGATTTAACACAAGATGAGAAATAAGTTTCTTGTATAACAGATGATGCTGTTGATATAGCCACTACCATCTTTAATAAGCCCTATTAAAGAAATTCCTCAGACGATATTGAAAGACTGGACCATATTTTGATGTGGGGTGGGATGTGGCTCGTATTAGAACAGACTAGTTACTTTTCACAAGGTGACTGAATATGGAACAGGAGGTTAGTAAGACATCAAATGCTTGTAAGCAAATGCTTGAAAAGACATGAGGGTTATACCTTCGACTAGCAGATAATGAAACTGTTTAGCCCTTGTAGAGAATTCAACTTAGTTTCTGTACAGGTTATATAGTTATTCCAAATGATGCTTAAATTTAGAATAGATGTACTATAGATAAGTACTGTGTATAGAAATTAGCTATACAAAAATCTGCTTTTCCTCATGTCCATTTTTCCACTGAAGAAGCGAGCAGTATAAATTCCATGTGATAAATATATATGTAAATATGTATGTAGCCCATGGGGACAGAAGTGGCCTAACCTAGATTTTTTTTGTACTTACTTAGAATAGTTTCAAATGTGATAAATTTTAAAACGAAAGTCTTTTATTCCTTAACTTTAAGGTACGCTTCATACCTTTCTCACGGCCTCATACATATGTATGTAGCTTTGTATGCATGTACAATATATGTCAGGTTTTGATATAAAGCATTTACATTACAAGGCAATAAATTAATGAAAATTTATATGAATTTGTATGTTAATTTATTTTTCTCTGCAACAAATTGATGTCGTCTGGTAGGCTAATTTATTTGATTGATGCGAGGCATACATAACCTGTGCATATGTATGTATGTACTCACTTGTATGTAAGTATTTACAACTAGCAGACCATGGAAATTTGCTACTCAAGTATACTTAAATATATAAGTAACTGCGAATGTACTTATTCTTTATCTCTAGTAATATTCCATAGTTGTCCAAGTCCGAAATTTTTTCATATACTTTTTAATTTAGCTTGTCACTAATGTCTCATGCGGACTCTCTAAAGTTGTTAGGTGCAGTGATATACATACATACATAAAGACTGATAAAACTGTCAAATACATCGTGGACGTCATTCTTTGTTTACATAGCTGTTCTTTATCATTTGGCGATATGCTAAATTATACGCAAATACACTAGAAAATTTACAAAAATACTTACAAAACCTGAGATTTTTTCGCTTGAGATTTATTTCATAAGGTGGAAATGCAGATGTACTTTTGTTTTTGCTTATTCACCTTTCAGTTCATTTTAACAACATTGGACAGCTGATGACACTATATCCGATTCTACCAGCAAAAAATCTTCGGGGACCGATTTTACTCACCCATTTCCCCCCTTCTTTGCCAGAGAACCTAGTACGGGAACGCTTTCTGGTGAACTCCTATAAATTCTTGCAACTTCTTGCGAGTTAGGGAACATTACTGTTATTTACTTCGCAACGGTTTTATTAGGTGCAAAAAAACCCTCGAGTAACAATTTTCATTGAAATCGAGCGAACGGTATATAGATTCCGATTACAGTGTAGGCAGGCTAAAATGACAAAATGAAAAACACTGAGACACGCAAATTTAATTTGGGGTCGTATATTTCGGATCTATATACCGGTTTTCTAGATCAGGTCATTTTCCAAAGATAATTTCATTGCATTGCGATAGAAAAAAAATTTCAACTTTAAAATGGGAAATCTTACTCATACGTACGGTGACCATGTGTACTTTGTTTCAAAGTACAGTCCATTTTCTCAAGGTTCTATTCTTTGACTTTATTTATTTTCCTAATCATTTATTTTGTCTTTTATTTCAAAACTTGATGTTTAAGGGCCGTTTTCTCGAGTAGATTTTAAAATGCATCTTCCCTTTAAATACAAATTTTGTTCTGAAAAATGTGCTTAAACGGCACTAAGAGTACTTTTTTTTGATATGATATTATAAGTCAATGCAGTTAATATATGTTTGAATAAAAACGGTCGGAATGCTCTTTCTCTATCGAGCCCTAACCACCAAAATAACGTAAGCGACATTTGTTTTCAAAATTTTATTTTTGATGCGCAACATTCCTAGAGCATCTAGATGCATTTCGGCATCAAAAGAAAATTTTCGAAAAACATGTCGCTTACGTTATTTTGGCGGTGAGGGCATGATATGCTCTCTGAACTTTGTTGATAAAACTGTCCCACTTGTAATTGTCTTTTTCAATGAAAACAAATCGCAAGACATATATCTCGTTATTAAGCTTATGGATTTTCAAACCATGATCAAACCGCATCAGATTTCGTGTAGAACTGTCGCATTAGTATAGAGTCAGTCAGCATTATAGATATACTGAAAATTTAATGAAATTGTCGCATTTCAGGCACTGGGCTATGCTAGTAATTATTATTTTTCAGTTACAAAAAGCATTCCACTTTCGCGCTTCGGATCCAATGTCCTTTCTCTTTCGTAATTGGTTTTAAGCCAATATTTATTCTAACCGTACATTTATTTTAGTTAGTCAATGCTATGATACGTGCAAACACAAATAAATAGTATATCTTGTCCGTTGTTTGCCTACATTTACCTATGCACATTTATCTATACGCATAAGCGCATGTACATACATTGTATTTGCAACTAACTTCATATATGACAATTAAAGACAGAAAATTACCACATAAACAAAAGTCACGATATAAAACGTTAGGAAAGCAACAGAAGAAAATGTGCAAAATGTTCATTACCTACAGCCATAGCCTACAAACTATTTAACATAGATAAATGTGCAAACATATGGACGTATACATGTGTATAAATGCGTGTAGCTACACTTGCAATAAAAGGTAATGAAATCAAATAAAATGACAAGTGAATGTAATAGTCGCAGAACAATTCACAAGGGCACTCATGAACAGACACTAAACATAATTAAAACATAAGTGTGCCCTGTAGGAAAAAGTTTTGTTAGCAGGCCACTATAGAAAACGAAAAGTAAGTATTGACCCATACATACATTGTGAAAAGAGAAATTATATCGTCTTTGTTTCAAGCTAAAACACATTCGATTTGACGCCAAACGGCCTTATGATTTATTTCTGAAGACTTTTTCGTTTAAATACGATTTTGTTCCAAACTTAGCTGCAAAATTAGGGATCTGGTAAGACTCCAAGTTCTACTACTTGAATGTCAATCGGACAATGACCTGTGAGATTACTCACCAACAGCGAGAGCTGTAGCTTAGCAATCACAAGCGGCACCTTCGACCGCCACCGCAATTCATCCCAGGCTGCAAGATTCCTACAATAGCTCCTGTTCTAGTCTTCGCTCAGAAGCTAATGTTTCAAAATTATTTTTTCTTGCTCAACTAGTCGGCAGCACGCAGTTTCCCGCAATGTCACTTTGGCCTGGAACCCAAATGCGCCTAATAAAGAAGTGTGCATCACAATTACATTCACAGCTGCTATAGCCAAATGGTTATGCTTACCTTACTTTAATTTAGTGCTGAGGGAGTGTTTCCGGCGGAAGATCACTTCCTCCCCCCTTCCCATCAACCCTACCTTTGTTTTTCGATTCACGACAGAGCTGCAGTTGAGCTTTGCAGCTACTTCGGCGATCTTAAAATTTCTAGTGAATAAGACCAGTACCGTCTTGCTGGGATTAACGGCGAGGCCGTGGTTAATCGTCCCCATATTTACCAAGTTCAGGTAATGAATCAGATCCAAAAGGGTAGCTGGAAATTTCCCCCCTAATCATAAGTGTCGCGTAATCTGCATAGGCAATCCCAACAGTGGCATTTTTTGCACTTCCTCTAGAAGATCGATTACGACCACGATTCAGAGAAGAGTTGAGCCAACACAACCTTGTGCCTTTATTTACTCTGCGCCGTGTGCAGTCACGGCCCCAATTCGCCGCGATAGTTCTGTTGCGGAGCAAGCTCTAAATAAGTCCTAGTAAATTAGTTTCAAAATCCAGATTACTTAGAGATTTAACTATTGTTTCTGGCAGAGTATGGTCAAGAGAGCCCTTGATATCGAGGAAGACCCATCCAGCAAAAACTTTTTGGGTAAAGGCCCGCTCTTAGTACCTTTCTTTCCAATAAACATGATGAGCTTTCGACAGACGATCGCGCGGAATCCCGTTTCTTATATGCAAGTCAATCATTCCCTCTAACGTTCTTAGCAGAAACAAAGACAGACTAATAAGCCTGCAGTCCTTAGGGGACATATGAGAGCTCTTTACAGCCTTCAAGAAAAACACAAAGCTGGCAACCCTCCAACCATTGTTATGAGCTCGGTCCTCACGCAGTTCGCTCGTGCGACTTCTTTTGTCTGATGTTAGAGAATGTAATGGAAAATATATAATAAACCGATCGGAAAGGTGGCGATGACATCGACGTCATCAAACTAAAGCGCACTCGCTCATCGGCACTCACATCGCTGTTGACAGCTATAATTTCGAAAAGAATACAATGCCATCACCTGCATTGCCGTAGGGACAACTGACACGATACTTGGATTTCTCACTCTCGCAGTATACGTACAATATAGGTAACCTTCGGAAGCAGCGATAATCATCAACGAGAAGTGTACCAAAATTTGGAGCTTTTAATGCAGTTCTACGTCATAGAGGAATGCTAGAAAAAATCGTCGCTAGGCGTCGTGTACTTCACAAGGGAAAACTGTATTGAGACCTAGGCAATTCACAGCGATAAACTCTGACTGCGGACTTCGATGTTCCACATCCAGTTCACCATGGCACATTGACTACGCTCACGACGCATGTAATTTGGGCGCATCGTTTTCTGATCTCTCAAAAAGGGGCAATGCGCTTCACAGAGAAAGTAAGGCAGCAGGCCTGGGATCCAACTTAATAAGACCAAGGTTCCGTGTATGCCGGCAAAATCTTGTGCTGAGTCGGTGAGGTATTCCACTCACCTTGGCAGCGAAGTCACTCCCGGTGGCGGGACTGACGAAGATATTGAACGCCGAATAATTTAAGCCAAAGCAGCATATGGCATGGCTTACCCGACATAGAGAAAAAAAAATCTGAGTTCCGACTTAAAGACAAGACTTTTCAAATCCAATGTAGTTTCGATGCTACTGTATGTCAGTTCCAGCTAGAAGGTCACTACTGCAAGAACCAGGCGTCTGGCAGTTTTTGTAAGCGGATGTCTTTGATTAAAATAATAATCCGCATTTTTTTTGGACTAAAACCATTTTAAATAAGGAGTTGCGCATGGAGCTCTGTGATATCTCGATGCGAAGACAAACGTGGAAGTGGATAGATCACAATTTGAGAACAAGAAGACGGTATTGCAAACAAGGCTGTTTAATGGAATCCCCTAATTACAGCCCTCCGGCAGACCGCGAAACGTGGAGAATAACAGTCGATCGAGAGGCAAAACTACTCGGGTTAAGCTGGAAGGAGCTCAAATCGATGACCAGAAACAGAACCACATGACGCGCAGGCGTAGTAGATTCCCTCTGCCTCACTTGCAGTTGAAGAAAACGTAGAAGAACAACCTCCACAAGCCAACTTAGCGATATATTTTTATATGAAGATAATTCAGATCCCAACATTTCTACATAGTAGCAGCACTAGTTCAGAGCTAAAGAATAACATTTTTTTCCTACAAGGTATGTATGTACGTATTAGAACGTATGCATGTGTGCGCATTTCAAATCTAACTGCAAATGAACGAGCGCGCACAAATAAAAGGGCGAGGCGCTTAAAACATTTCCCTCACCAACACTGCCACGGGCAGCGACAGCAAAGTGGCTGGCTGAACCTTAAGTGGCAAAGTGTTGGTAGTGATAGTGAAAAGGATGGCAAAGGCGAAAAGGTTGGCGAGGTGAACTCAACAGTAAACAATACACAGCAGTGTGTATGTGAAATTTGCCAAATGCTTGGCTTAATACACTTGTCGCGTAGTTTATTTTGCAACTAAGCACAAACGCATACACTCAATGGCTTGCGCTAACCCAAGCGCACAAAGCGGACGGTAAAAGTATTTTTTGCGCACAGCAGTATAACTAACAAATAAACGAGTTCACATATGCCAGGTGGCATCCATATCTACATCCATACATACATATGTATGTATAAACAAATGTTTGTGTGTTGGAGTAGGCGAGGCAAGTGCTGGGGACTCGCGGACACAAGATATACAAATGAATGCTCGCATGAACTCAAATGTTCATAGTACATAGTATGTACGTCTATATGTAAAAACGCTTTTATATACATAGGTAGATATGTATCAACTTGTGTCATTCTGTGTATTTAGCGCCTGGCTTTTATGGTCGCCGCTGCTCGTCGGTCTTCACCTGCTATAAACGTTGCTTGCTGCTGTTGTCTGCGAAAGATACACCACCTGCGTCTGTTTATTTTCGCACTGCTGCTAGAATTGCTGTTCATTTTAGTCGTGGTTTTTTGTTGCTCCATTTTCTGCGACCACTTTTTCTGCTTCGTTATAATTTTGCGCTTTTTTTTTTTTTGTTTTCGTTGTTAGCATTATTTTGCTTTCCATTGCTTTACTTTTAAAAGCAGGAAATTGCTGTTATTTTCGGAAATGCGCCTGAAAAAATGCAAGCTACGTTCCGCATAATTATATTAACTATTTACATAACGGGTGATTTTTTTGAGGTTAGGATTTTCATGCATTAGTATTTGACAGATCACGTGGGATTTCAGACATGGTGTCAAAGAGAAAGATGCTCAGTATGCTTTGACATTTCATCATGAATAGACTTACTAACGAGCAACGCTTGCAAATCATTGAATTTTATTACCAAAATCAGTGTTCGGTTCGAAATGTGTTTCGCAAACCCAATTGCTGCGAACGGCGACGAATCGACATTTCACGGTCTTCAGCAACACTCTCAGAAACAGACGCAATATTCTCTTCTGTACGCACTGTACGCATTCGTGTGGTTGGTTTAATGTCCAATAAAGTAAACTGAGTGCGAAACTTGGTCACAATCGCATTAATTGTTTGCTCACTTGGTCGATTATGTAGACCATAAATCGGACGTAAAGCGAACCGAACACTGATTTTGGTAATAAAATTCAATGATTTGCAAGCGTTGCTCGTTAGTAAGTCTATTCATGATGAAATGTCAAAGCATACTGAGCATCTTTCTCTTTGACACCATGTCTGAAATCCCACGTGATCTGTCAAATACTAATGCATGAAAATCCTAACCTCAAAAAAATCACCCGTTACATACATATATTTTAAGTGTGAGTGTGGAAAAGCTTGCTGAGCATGCTGTTCGTTGACTAAGAACGCACAAGTCGCCTTATTGTTCGTACAAGCTTATAAGCGCCTCAAAATATGCTTGTTGTGGTAATACAAGCAATGCATACACATATGCGCACATGCATGCGCGCACTAGGGTGATTGAACAAGCCGGAGTTTTATTATCGAACAACCGGAGTATTGCTATCGAGTTTTTCATATAGAATATTTATCTTAAACTTAAAAAAAGAAAAATTTTTGACATCTCGTTGTAAAAAAATTTATAACTCTTAAAATATTTACATATTAGGCATTCTTTTTTATGCCGGATACCAAATTTGGCGTCACACTTTCGATTGGCTTCAAATCTTTTTATGGATTCTATACATGAAATAAGCTAACACATATTCGAGGCATTTTTGAAGTGAAGCTTCTTTAGTGGCGGTTGATTGGTTGGGAGTAAATTGGCAAATTCAACGGAAATCGCACACGGAAATGGTGCAACGGAAATGGTTGGGGCTGAAACAAGTGCTTTTTGTGTGTGTGCACATGGTATCAATTGAAAAAAAATAATTGTTAATAAAAGGTTAAAGAATAACACTTAGAAACAGACCAATACAAGAATGAAAGTAAAGGTAACTACGTACATAGATAAAGAAAATTATTAAGGCAAAGGTAAAAATAAAAACAAAAACAAAAACAAAAACATAGACGTGTACAGATAAAGGTAAAAACGAAGACCAAGGTAAATTTAAACACTTTACTTATCTATATATATATATAAGGGCAACGGAGAAGGCTAATATGTTGATGAAGAAAATGATAAACATTAAAGTAAAGACAAAGAGGAGGATGAGGATACCGATAAAAGTAAAAGTGAAGATAGGGGAAGAAAGATTAAAGTAAAAGTAATTAAAGAGGAAAGGATATAGATCTGGGAACTGTTTTGCAATTTTAGAGATTTTCCGGATTCTCGGAACATATCGATAAAATAATCGACATTTTTATCGGTTTTGTTATCGATATTTTTATCGATATTATCGAAATTTTTACCGATATTGTTATCAATTTTGCTATCGATATTTTCGGAACTTATCGATATAATAGTCGATGTTTTTATCGATTTTGTTATTAATAATTTTATTTAATTTGTTATCGATATTTTTATCGATTTGTAATCGATTTTGTAATCGATATTTTTAGCTATTTTGTTAGCGATATTTTTTCACAAATACAAAATGACGAATAATTTTTCACAACTTACTCGGATACTTCTGACACTTGTCTTTCCGGGGTTTTAGGGGTGGGTAATTTTGAAAAGTAACAGTTGTGATTAGCGACCCCATAAACCTAATTTTAATACATATGTAGTTTTATTCCATTTTTGGCTTTTATTTCTTACTAACTGTAAGCGTTATCCAAGCGCGAAAATTTAAAAGCAAATATCCGGTTTAATCGGTTTTTATGGAAATTCAAAATTAAGAACCGTTTTTTTCGAATTGACTTTTTTCGAGTAACTCAAAAACCGGTTTTTGAGAAAAGTCGAATAGTCGCACACCCTAATGCGCACATACATAATTACGTACATTCATGCATGTATCCGTTAGCGTAACGGTAATTAGTGTTCATTAAGGCAATTCTCGAAAATGTTTTAGTGTTGATATTTTGGCATAGGCACGAATACGCAAACGTGCAGATTAACACAAACTGGCCTGCTGTGTGCGTCAACTGAAACTTAAGTAAACAAGCTAATCTTAATACAAACATATTGAGTCGTTACGAGCACGCACCTGTACCCACCGGTACGCGGAAAGGTTTGTATGTATGTGAAATCGATGACGTGCTGGTTTGTATGTACATACATATGTATGTATGAATGCCAGACCAGACATTAACGACAGCATACAAAAAGTTCGGAGAAAAACCTTAAGTTATCTTAACAAGAGCTTTTTGTTGCGTATTAACTTGTGTAATTTGTATAGATTTGTAATGAATTACTAGGCATCAGGCAGATGACGTGACAGTGTGTTGTATAGTAGATGAAGTTAATTTGCTGAAATCAATATTGATTTAACTAAACTTTTTTAATCAGAATGTTCAATGCATTGGAGTAAGTCAAGAATTTGTTGTATTAACCTTTTGAGTACCAAAAATCAACCGTTTGAGCAAAAAATCTGAAAATTTGTTTCTCGGCTAATTTTGGGTCGCTGATTTCAAAAATACAATCCCAATTTTTATAAAACTCTTAGTTTTACCGTTATTCAGCCTACATTATATTGGGCAGTGATACACTAGGTTGGCAAACTGGGAAGTGATGTCAATTATTTTAATTTTTTTATTTTTCGGTATATATTTTAAAACTAATAACACTTAAAATTTTTCTGGCTCTCAATTCCCCCGAAAAATAGTTAACTTTTTCCCATATATCACACTGTTTACTATCTACTTTTGTGACACTTTTCACTTTTGTGAAAAAAAAAATCTTCAACTGCAACCCAAAAATACAATACTTTTCTCAAAACAACTCTTAATTTAAAAACAGAAGCTGTTATTTAAGAATAAAAGATCGTTACGCACAAAAAAAGTTTGTCCCTTATAAGGGCCATTTGTTCTGAAAGGGTTAAATTAATCTCATTATCATTTGTCACGTAGTAGGACACATTTTCACTTGAATCACAATTCTTGTGTTACAATCTTTGGCGTAGTGGTCGACACTACTTTCAACGTGACTTCGATAGAGAGCTGCACATATGAAAAGTTTATTTAGCTGCCTCTCATTTCACCGCTGAGGATGGTTAGAAATTCAGTTCATTAATATAAAAAATGTAGGCAAGATACTGAGTGGGGCGAGATGGACGGCATAGCTGATGGCAGGAAACTGGACACAAGTGTGCTTTATTTGAAATTTTACCGAAAGCAGGTATTTCGTGTGAATCAGCACCACTTTTCTGTCTCGATGAGTTGAGTCTTTGTTCCTCTCCGAAGGCTTTTCATCTACAAGCGATCCTTAGAACGCTTTAATAATGCACCTGCGGGTCCACTTTAGAAGAAATCTAAATTTTAGTCATTTTACCTTAAATTACAAAAACTTATACCTAAAGAACGAACAGATGATTCTGACCGATTCCGAACGCACTTTGTAGGTGCGTTTCTAGTAAGTGTGGATCACTTTTCCTGGGTAACCGTTTCTGATTACCAACATTTTTTTAATTACCCACCCTACTTTTCAATGTCCTTGTATAGTACGCCTACATTATCCTTACTCAGAAGATTCAACAATACTGAGTTCCCTGAGATGAAAGATGTTCAAAGTACCCTTCAATTATGAAGGGCACACTTCTTCACCCTGCCTAATGGCGGCACTAGCGAGAATTGGGGAGATAGCTCCTAGTCGTTACCTGACCTTGGCTCGATTCAAGACTTAAAAATACCAAATCTGCTGGGGCTGCCATCTGAGCTATCCGAATATGGCGGCGAGGAGCTGCATATACGCCGCATTCTCTGAATTTGGTTTCCCCGCGAAACTAATGCGGCTAAGAACGTCAGTTTCACTGGAATCGTTAAGGAAATCTCCGAGGCGTTTGAGGCTAAACGAGGTATCAGACAGAGCGAATTTTGTATCTAATATTGTAGAAGATAATAAGATACAAAATAATATAATACAAGAACTGCGCTGGATAGGCCATCAGGTATGTGTGGGTTGGCAAATACTGCAGCCGTTAGTTGCGGCAGGTGAAGACGAGGGCATTCTCTGTCTGTATTGAAAAGTTCAGTCGGAGCAGGGTGTGTACAGAAACTCACAGATATTAAAATAACACATCGAAAATTATCATTCAACAGATATTCACAAACAAATAGCACAATCAATAAATACGAAGCTCCGTGTAATGAAAAACAAATCTTTACGCATTTTTGGTAAAAAAATTAAGTGAGAATGTCCAAAATCTCCAATCGAAGAACGGTCCACCTAAAAGAGTTATTTCTATATTTTATATACTCATAAAGTACAAGCCTTTTATTTGAGTTTTTACTCTTTCCTGTTGAATTTTTTGTCGCGGTAAGGTTTCGAATTAATGAAAAAAAGAAAAGTCCACAGTACTTGCATTTTATGTTTGCATTGCGAATGAAAAAAATTCAAACCTTAAGCTTTGCATTCAGCTTTTCGCACTAAATTTAGTGCCTTTCTTAATTCAAAACGCGAAGTTTGAAGACACCAAAACTGTAAATCTGAAACAAAAATAGAAGTTAAATTTAGAGCAATTAATTTTCCATTGCCTGCAAAAACGTCCATGCTGCTGGGACCAATTTCCGTTGAATCTATTATATTTTTTACGAATATTAAAAAAAGCACCAGCACCTTCTAACAGTAAAATGAATAACGAACCTTCGACCGGCGAGCAAGAAACATTAATTTTTATTAATACTAAGTTCATCAAGTCCTCCAATAAAAAATTTGGTGCTTTTTTTTTTGAGAAAAAGCGCGATTTTTCTTGGGTTTTAGTGCTTTTTCAAATTCAAAACTTGTCAACACTGTAGTACGGCCATGTACGCTATGGCGTATGAGTAACATTATTTCTGCCCCGATTTCATACAAAAAAATTATCGCATATTTTCATTTAGGCATTAAAAACTTGTTCATTTATCCATCGATTGTCATTGTTGGCAAAAGAACAGGGTTTAATGCAAATTAAACATATATCAAAAAATTTAAATATCTTGCGTGTATGAGTGTTATGAACTACGGAGAAATTCAAAAATATTTTTTTAGCACTCATTGGCATTGCAATATTTATGTAGTTATGTATATGCCTAAGTTTATCAGCTGTCATGCAAACAAAACCAATGAAAAAGCCAATATTTTAACCACAATTCTGTAGGCCACGCAACCGCGGATTATTAACGATGACTATTGATTGCAAAGCCACAGCAAAAGTTACGCTTAATAATTTTGCCCAATGTTAAAACAAATACGATTTTGTTAAACTTTTCACAGCTTTTGTATGTGACTGAGTAACGTAGAAATATACATGCATAAGTACATACGTATGTATGTATTTAAAGGTACAATATGTAGGTTTATACAAATGAGTATAATTGACTGTAAGCAAAATTTAACAAATTTTGGGGACTCGCATTCTGAATATACCGACACCTGAGTGGAAAATCGACTTATCTCGGCAGCCAGTTCGAAAACGCCCTACCTCAGCACATTTTCAATATATTTTCAGTTGTGAGATAGGGCGTGTGGTTTTGAAGCGAATTCTGAGATAGGGCGTCTTTCAACCAATAAAATTCTAAAAGAGATGCTCTATTTTTCAATCAAACTGTGAAGTAGGCCTTTCGGCCGAGATAGGTCGATCTTTCACTCAGGTGTCGATATGTATTTACTTATACATGCATGTGTAATTATTGAAAAACTCTATATTTATGTATGTAAGTAGATCCTAAAATAAATTCAATTCAATTCAATTATCTACAAAATATTTTGTAACCACTTCGTTAAGTAGTCCATTTGAAAGCAGATAATTTTCTACATGGTACATGTACATCAGTGATTCTTAATGTGGCGTAATGATGTTTATTTTAACGAGGTTATTTAGCTTATACCAAGATTGTTTTTAGGAAAAAATGGAACAAGCAACAAAGTCTAAGGGCTGGTTTCTCCAACTCAACTTAACTTAGTTTAGCCACTTTTTGGACTTAAGTCAAAAGTTAGCCTACGTTTTACACAGCTTATTCTTGACTAAGTCCAAAAAATTGGCTTAACTAAGTAAAGTTGAGTTGGAGAAACCAGCCCTATGTGGTAGAAGTTGTAGCTTCTATTACGGCGTAAGCATTGAGCCCATATCATCAATGTGTGTGTGTGTTGATTGTTAATCCAAATGTTTGCTGTGTAACAGCTGTTCAGAAATATGCATCGAATTTTTTTTGAGATATAAATTTTAATACATACATGTGTATATACATACCTACGTTATTTTTTAACCCCTAGTTTCCTGACTGCGAGGTTAATGGCATAGAGAAACTGATCTGCAATCCTTTTACTGTCAACGTTTCTGAGGTACCTGATGGAATTTATGAAGAAGTGATTGAAATGCCAGACGATAATTACCTGAAAGTTACATTCAGGGCAGGAATTAATTTTGAAGATACTTGGACTCAAACGGCATTTTCTTTCTCAGTGATTCGAGAAATTGCTTTACATGATCGAACTCTGGTAGTCTATGTATATATTATTACGCTAACAAAAACCCCGCTGTGGCGGCGGCTGTGGTGTAGTGGTAAGCAGTGCGCGCTTTCACTCCGCAGCGCCTGGGTTCAAGCCATGGTCAAAGCAATATCGCAAAAAAATTTAGAAAAAAGATTTTTTCTTATTTCTTAAGAGCGGTCGTCCCTCGGCAGGCAATGGCAAACCTCCGAGTGTATTTCTGCCATGAAAAACAGCTTTTCATAAAAATACAATCGCCGTTCGGAGTCGACGTAAAACTGTAGGTCCCTCCTCTTTGTGTGACAACATCAAGGCGCACGCCACAAATCGGAGGAGAAGCTTGGCCAAACACTAACATATGTGGAAGCGTCAATCTATTATTATTATTATTAACAAATTCCCCCACCAATTGTGTGATTGTTTTTTTTTGTTCGAAAAGTAATTCAAATGAAAGGTGTGCATTGCAACCTCGACGATCAAGAGGTGCTGAAAAGTGGTCGAATTTCGAAAAACTAGCACTCAAATATTAGATGCCACTGCCGTTTAGCTCTGAGTAGCATTGAACCAAGGATGCAGAAGTTAGTAAAGTGTATGAAGTACCTAGGGTTGTCGATAAAATCATTTGATAAAGTAAAGTCAGAATTTTAATCTTCTTAATCGCTAGGTTTGTTCTATACAGAAAAAACCCCTATTTTTTTGTTTTGAAATTAAAAAATATTCAGAGGTCGCGCAAAGTTGTCCATGTATTTTATACAGAAAAAAAACCTAACTTAACTTAACAACAACAAACATAATAACTTTATTCTAAAGGTTCGCCAAAAACCCTTGATATTCCAATGGGGGACCCATAAAAAAACGTTATTATTAAAAACTGGTAAGATAAACAATTCGGTATTATTACTGGAAGGCTCCTGAAGAGAACCAAAGTTTTCCGATCAAAAGATATTGATATTCAAGAACTCCATACCATTTCTACCAAAAGTTGTTTTTACCATATAAAATACATGGAAAACTTTGAGTGCTTGAGCGACCTCTAAATATTTCTTAATTTCAGAGTAAAAATACGGGTTTTTTATGGTATATAACAATTCTAGGGGATGAGGGCTTCAAAATTCAGACTTTCTGTTTTTTGGATCACCCTAGTATGCAGCCACAAAAATCGCACAAAAATAATATATTTACTTAACTCTGTAATGCATGTAAATATTTCGTAAGAAAAAGCAGTATTTCAGTTATAGATTATTATTAAGTCGGTAATACTCGCGCTGACTTTAGAAGATCTATTGTGCTACACCCTAATTGTATGCACTCCAACCTTAGGCTACCTAAGCACTTTGGAGAGCGCCATGTTCCAAATTTCGGATGGAGAAGACAATCTCTCCCCTAGGTGTAGCACTTTGCTATTCATGATATGTGGGTAGTTAGTCACATAGAATATGCTCACGGGTGTCCTCCACCAGCCCATAAAACCTGCAGTCCGTCTCTACAGGTCAGGTAGGAAGTAAGAGTTCGCGGCTAAGATTATGCATCTATTTGATTATCCTATTCCCTTTGATTTCCGCCAAAGTGCAGCAATTTGAGTTCCTTTCCTGCGTCTAAAGAGCGAAATACACCACACAAGCGGTTTGACAAACCAAGCGAAATTTCCCTTTGCTTCAAGCCATTTGTGCTGTGTATGGGGGGGTTTGAAGGTTTGACGGCGGTTTGTCAAACCTTCAAACACCCCCATACACAGCACAAATGGCTTGAAGCAAAGGGAAATTTCGCTTGGTTTGTCAAACCGCTTGTGTGGTGTATTTCGCTCTTAAGTAGTAGATGTACCGCAGAAAATCTCGACACTATGCAAACGCATGTGGGCTCCACGCGTTTCGAGGCAATCAGCCCTTTCGTTGTCTTCAAAACCCTTCATATTCGAAAGCCACGACAGTGTTACGCTGTTTTGCGCTTCTAGATGGCTCAAAAGAATTTTACAGCTGTTCACAAGCCTTTAAAAGAGTCTGGCCCCATTTGTCCTTCTGCGAGAAAACTTTCGAAACACACAGACTTCGATTGCCAAGACTCCCACCTGGAATATGGTTGGGTATATGCCCATTGGCAGACTTTTCTGGAATCTTGATCCAACTACGCCTGCCTCAGTACTCCCGTCGTCCATCTTCGACTCTTAAGTATACCATACTTGGGACTCTTCGTCAGTCATAGTTATTATCGCTTCACAGCAGTTCCCTTCAGGAATTCTGACGTTGTAGGGTTTGTAGATCTGTCATCCATGAAAACAGAAATTTCGTCAAATGGTTCTCCATCACTTACGGGTAAAGAGCCACTGATGTAGATGGTTTGTCACATGTACATACATATTCATATGAGCAGGCACATACATATGTATGTATGTATGTATATATAGACGACTCGTTATTCATGAACTTTCGTTTATTCTCGCGTAGTTTGTATGCTAGATAGCTCACGTACATACATACACATACATACTTGGCCATTGAGAGCCCACATTAATTGTTATTTGTACGATTGGTGGTCGGAAATTTAGTACGATTTGGATTGCAGTTGTAATACTTTTACATATGAATCGCTCCTATCCTATTGACCTGATGCAAAGTGGGTGAATAATTGGTTATCATGTCTGTTGTTGTTGTTTTTTGTTTTGCATGTCTCCCTTAAAGCAATAATAATTTACAACACTCCAATGTGTACACGACAAATGTCAAAGGAAATAAATTGTTTCATGCAGGAATCGATGCAACGGCATATATATATATATATATATATATATAAGTATGTATATTTGCAAACACACGAGTATAGTATATACATACATACAACAATAAATGGCAAAAATAAATGGCAAATGGTATTGTAGCGCGAGTAACTTTGAAATTGGCTCAAATGCCACAGGAAATATTGCAACTAAAAACACTCACTTACTATTGTACTAACATGTGTACATACATACATGCATACATACATACATACATCTAAGCCCGTATATAGAAATATTTCCGGTTTAACGGCATGCGCTTTGTTTGGCAATTTGATTGTTTGCATAGCATCGCCTGACCGTCAGCGAAAGTGAAATGTCAACCCTGCAAGCAATATAATTTGTCAATTTCAAATTTATCATCAGAGCGCAATGCACTTCCGCCTTTGCACTTCTATGCATCCCTAAATCTATTTGCTCGTAATATTCGAGTTGTTTAAAAGTTGCCGGCAGGCTTTAACGGCTGCACAAAATTATTGTTTACGTTATACATATGTATAGCCAGCAACGTATATATACATTAGTGTGGTCCAAAAATGTACGTGGAAAAGTATAGTCGGAATTTTTTTGCTCTCACCCCCAAGGATTGTTCTGTAGGGAAAAAATTAAATATACCCCTGTTATTTATTTTGAACCCAAAAAATATTTAGAGGTTGCTCAAAGGGCTCAAAGTATCTCATGTATTCTATATGGGAAAAAAACAACTTCTCCTAAAAACTTTAAAAGTTCTTGAAAATCAATATTTTTCGTTCGGAAAACTCTGCTTCTCTTCAGAAGATTTTCAATATCCAATTGTTTATTTAACAAATTTTTTCATAGCAACTATATTCTTTAGTTCCGCTAAAAAAGCCACAAAATGCAAGGGCGGGACCAATAAAAAAATAATTAAATAAATAGTTGGGTATTGTTATTGGAAAGATATTGATTTTCAAGAATTCTATACCATTTTTATGAAAAGTTGTTTTTTTTCATATAAAATATACCGAGAAATTTTCGTTTTCAAATTTGTATGGAACGTTTTATTTTTAAAAACGTTTTGACCCAGGTTTTGCACCTACAATATTTATTTAAGTTTTGAAAACGAAAATTTTCATTTGAGTTTCTAAAATCTATGTTTTTGTTTTTGATACGCACATTTACAAAACGATCGTGGGATTTTTGAAAATGCTCATGTTCAAATCAAATTCCAAAATGTGAGTTCTTCGTTTTAAAAATATGCGTTTTCAAATATGATATTAAAATTTTATTTTTATTAAATCACTACAAATCAATTGGATATATGTACATTGTCAAAAAGTGATTGATTGAATTAATAAGAATATATAATAATTAAGTTACAAAAGTTTATTTAAGAAAATACAGATGTTTAACATGTAAACATACATATATACATACATTTATACATAAATACATACAGATGTTCTTGCCTTTCTTCCAAGCTGGGTCTACTGACTTTGCTTCTCGCTGGGCAGATCCTGCAAATTATATTAAGAAAGTTTTAAATTATTATTTAATAGTGCACAGAAATTTGTTTTTTTTTTTTAATTAAGTCTTACCAAAGCTTTTCCGATCAATTAAGTCCACAGTATCACCAATATCCTTTTTATTTAGATGGCTAGAATGGTGATAATAAATTTATATTTTTGAAGATTAAAGTAGGCTTTTATCTGCACACTATCTTTTCGGCAAATGATGCAAACATATGAAATGTTTTTCATTAGTATTTTAAATTTTTCAATGCAAAAGAGTTTAGTTTCATAACTTTTTCATACTTAATTGGTTGAAAATAAATTTACATTTTTATTTTGAATTGTATCGCTTTATTTTACTTGTTGAAAATTTTGTCGCATTACAATTCGTTGGGACATTATTCTACAATTTTTCATTTTAGTTTTGAAAATACGCATTTTTGGAATTTTTTTCTCATTTCGTTTATACTCCTGAGTCCAAAACAAAATATATTATTATAACGTTCATTTTTATTTTGTGAAGGTTTCGTTTCAAAGTCGTAAATACAAGTACTGCATTTTCTATTTTGTATGAAGTGAAATTGTATCAAAAAATGTTGTTTTACAATTTATTTTAGAAACTTGCGTTTTACCAGTACCATTTTCTCAGTGTACATGGAAAATTTTGAGCGCTTTAAGCGACCTCTAAATATTTTTTGAATCCAAAATAAAAAATGGGGGTATATTTTTTACTTTACTTTTTTTTACCACCCTAATATACATACCGTCGTTTAAAGTACAAAACCGCGTATCAAGATAATGCAAAACCGTGTATATGAGGTTGCATAAATTATTTTCGAGAGAGTGAAAACACTCACATTTCAAAATGGTTGTCTTTAAAGTAATCGCATTTCTGGCTAGTATATTTCAGGACGAATGGATAAAGCTTGAGCCAAGAGCTTGTGTGAGCAAATCCAATTTTGGCAAAAAATGTCAGTTACGCGGTTTTGCAGAACGCCAATTCGTGGTTTTGTACTTTAAACGACGATATATTTTTACATGTGTCGTTGTGTGATTTGTTGTTTTAAGTTATGGTGTACATATATACATATGTACACATTTTTCATATGTAACTGGTGATGATTCATTTTTTTGGAGTCTCCCTTAACCTTTTAGAAACTGGGTACATCCAAAATGTTATTTCTAGTAGCCCCCATGCCTTACAATCATTAGGTATACAGCACTTGAATGGCCCTTAGTGATAGCAGAAAACTGTATAGCGGGTCCCCTTCGAGTAAGTCTCATCAAAAAAAGAGAGGGTGGGAATTATCTTCATTGTAGGCCACTCTTGGAAAGATATACCTCGTTCCAACCCCACGAGCTTTAGGTGAAAATCAGGTCATATGCTAATGCAAAGTCCTTTTGGTGGAAGGTGGACCGGAGATAGTCTACCGACCTCACAAGCTGAGACTAAGTATCATCCCGGATCTTCATTTGCGCAGGTGCATAGAGAACGAAGACGTGAAATGAGGAACTGCCAGCTTTTGCTAGACAGCGGTTTAAACACTTGGCATCTGTCACCTGAGAAACTTAGTTTTTGGAATGCAACTATTTCGCCATAACTTAGCAGTTTACTTTCGTAGAGTTATCTCAAAGTAGCAATGCTAATGGCTAACAAATTAATCTAATCGCAACTGCATAGTTGCATATATAAGATTTCACTGCAGAGATAGTATGAGTACGTTCTTTATGGTGACACCGTAAAAATGAACATGAATTTATAGTATTTGCCAATGGCTGTTTATTAGCTTTCAGTCGTTTGAAATTTCGACGGAAATACTTTCATAGTATCACCCAAGGGTCATTTGACCGCCAGGATGCAATACGTCCAAGTGCCGGAATGGCGCGGTCGATTACAGAGTCATCAAAATGGTTCACCTTCTCGCATTTCACAAATTTTATATGCAATGAGATTCACCGTAAAGTGAGTACTTCAAAACATAGGGCACTAAGCAGCTTATACCAGTGTTGGCATTTTTGGTACAATTGTACTTGTTCGATACAATTTCGTTTACATTATACTTTCCTATTACGCAGTACTTTTTAGTACAATTTTGTGGAGAATACTCTGAATATTAACTGCGGGAAACTTTTTTTATTCTTTTTTTGCCTCGCGTGTGGTTTATTCCTTAACAAAAAATGAAAATTAGTTTAAATCTTGGAACATCAAAAAAAATCAAGAAACTTTCGTAAAAATTTCGAGCTCTCCATTTCATTTTTTTTTTATATTTTGCAGTTTTTTAGCTCATTCAGTTTTAGTATAATAAGGCGCAAGTTTAAAGTACTTGGATTTACCGTCGATGTGTGTCGTTTTTTTTTTGAGGAAGTCGGTCATTTTCATCCATCTTATTCTATCTTCATCAAAAAAAAAAATATATATATATATATGTATATATATAAATCAACGATAAGTCGCAGCTATTTTAAATACGTATTTCTAAACAATCTAATTAAACAGCTCGAAATTTTTACGAAAGTCTGTTGATTTTTTAATGTTGCGCAAAGATTGAACCTTGGGTTCATACGGGTTTTGTTAAAACTGAATTTTTATAAACAAATAATTAAAATTAAATCACTGTAAGATAATCGTAAGATCTTGTCAATATGTGCGTGTTGTAAAGTTTGATAAACACTTGAAATACTATTAAAATGTCAAGGTTTAGTACTGAATTCAAAGAAAATGTCTCTTTTATCCACTGATAATGACTTAAAAAAAATTGTTTGT
This sequence comes from Rhagoletis zephyria, assembly GCF_001687245.7. Taxonomy (NCBI): domain Eukaryota; kingdom Metazoa; phylum Arthropoda; class Insecta; order Diptera; family Tephritidae; genus Rhagoletis; species Rhagoletis zephyria. Next base: position 61,081 of record NW_016158850.1, on the reverse strand, counting down.
GACCCTTAAAATATGTGCATACACATATATGTATGTTACAAGTGTAAAATATGTAAATGTATCTACATAAACTCTCCCATGAATATCATCAAATCATTGGTCTTGTAGGGAATCTATGTATGCATGTACTAAGGAAATACATATATGAGCAAATTAAAAAGTCGATACCCTTGGTCAATTACAATCAATTTACAGTCGAAAAGTACCATTTTTGTACAGATTTCATACTGAAGAAACAATTTCATTTCCCAACACTGGCTTATACCCATACAAACATATGTACGCAGTCGCCTATTTTTGAGAAATGTGGAGAGCAGATGAGAATCGTAGCTTTTGTTCCCCAAGTCAATTACACTAAAAGCAAAATTCCATTGTATTGTGGCTAGTAAGCGAGCACTTCATTGTTTTTGGTTTCTTCCTTTACTATGGTATGGAAGGATGGTGATGTTGTTGCTGGTCGCCATAGCATATTGTACGATGCCTTTTCTAATGCTCCATACATAAGGTACGCGCATGCATGTAGTATGTATACAAATGTACACATACAGCCATGCTTACAAACTGCATATAACCATTTCAAGAATAACCGACGCAGATTTGTTGCTAGCATTTGACCATGCCCATATTTGCTTTTGTGTGAGTATATTGACGTCTGTATTTTGACTTGTTATATATGTATGTGTGTATGCAAATTAACATCAGACATATCAGCAGCAGCGACAAAGCGAAATGGACAACAACTATGCGTCAGCTTGCATGGTGCAATTGAACAGTGATTCCATTCGTAGATTGAAGTGAACCAAAATAAAGCCCTAGCAGCGGATAAGACTCAACTAGGAATAGATAGAAAGAGTACGCGTTCTACTCTCCATGCACTTTCCGGACTCATGTTTGGACATTCGGATCAACCCCATCTGATTGTGGTAGTGGTATCTTCTCGCCTGCCAGCATCGAGGTGTGAATCGAACTTATTCGTCTTTTTAAAAACAGGGAGAGGATCTAGTTTCCGCACACTTAGTAGAGATATGGAGGAAGGTTAGCCCTGCGCTAGCCTACATCCCCCAGCAGTGTGGAGGAGAGTCCCGTTAACGTTCCGTGATATTAAGAAAGTAGGTGAATACTTTAGGATTAAGCTTTGTGGAAAAGGCCACTCGGACAGTTAGACCATTACACTGTAGCCAACATGCCTACACGACAAGGAGATCCACACAGACAGCCCTGTATCAGCTAACTACAGAAATCTAGATTGTTCTCAGTGCCTTCCACGATATAAAAGGAGCTTTTGAAAATTGCTCAAATGAAGCGGTATGCTTGTCACAAGAGAAAAGAAGTGTTCCGCCATCTTTTCTTAGGTGTATAGTTAGAAGAGCGGTAACGAACAAGAATAGCAGATATTACAGTAGGGAATAGTTCAGTACGGCTAAAAATCACGAAAGAATGTCCATGGTAATGGCTATTATCACCCGTCCTTTGGAACCTTGTACCTCTGAAGTGAGATATTTGGGCATCACGCTCCCATGAAATAAATATGTACTTCGATATGACGACATCCAGAACCATATGGACACTAATACTATGCAAACTTTTTGCAGCGAAATTTTGTAGGACTGCTGCCTTCGGATACTCATACGAATGTATACTATTATGACAAGCCAATGATAACATATGGAGTGGTGTGGCCTGAGGCTCAAATTTTATTAGAGACCTAAAGAAAAAAAAAATTTACCAGCAATTTGCACACTTCACTACCACTGTGCGCCAAACCACTGCAACGCATTCACTCCACTCCACAATGCCGCACGTTTAATGCCGGAAATGGGAATTGGACCGACCAACCGAGACGACGACGAACTCCGCGTTGCATGCCATGTGTTGTATAGCAAATGCGGATATTTAGCCATCAGTTTATGCGCCGTTTTCTTATTGTAGTGCGGACTATTATTCTGCACTCGAGCAATTTTTTTTTGTTTTGTGAAGCTATTGTTGTAATTCCTAGCGACTATTGTCGGCCATTTGATTTGCATGCGCTTTGGCCGATTTTACTTTGCTCCACACAGACAATGCATGCACCAAGTGTACAAAGCGAGCGTGTATGTACATACATACATGCATACATATGTACATACATATGTAGTTAGGTAGTAGCCAAAGGGAGACATCCAATCAATCTGGCCGCCATTGCGTATACGTAATAATTTCAGTACTGCCAGCTATTTTGCACAATTGAAAGCATACTGCAATTGCAGTTACATATATGTATGTGCAAGTATGCAAGCGGTAAGTGTACAATTTGTTACTATGGCGGATGTGACGCGTAATTACATAAACATTGACAGATTGCAGTAGAGTGCTAGGCTGATGCATCCAAAGTGTGCAACGGTGCGTATGAGTAACGGGCATTTATACTCGCTTATATGGATGTACATTAGGCGGCATCACCAAAAAAAGATGCGCTTTTTTTTCGCCGGGATTACAAAATTTATTATATTTTAAGATGTCCACCAAAATATTTCGGAAAAATATTATGACTTAAGCGAGCTGGACCGATTTTAAAATACCTCCAAAAATGGAGTTTTTTAAGAATAAAAATAGTTTATTAAAGAACTTTTTGGAAAAAGTCCCCTCAGATGACAAAACAGTTTAGGCTTAAAAAATCTACACAAAAATATTTAAAAATCTTTTCAACGGAATCTTAATAATAATGAGATTTTTGATGCTGTTTTTTTGCTTTCTTCAAAGATTGATTCACGAAAAACTTAAATAACTGGGCCAAAACTATTCTGATTTAGACTTATGGGATCTCGGTAGAAAGGTATTTTCCTACTGTTTTTATTTATGTGTTTTTATTTATTTGTGTCCCTTTTTTTCAAATACCAACACATCTTAGTTCAACTTTGAATGATGTTCGTTAATCCTACCTTTCTCTTTCATCCTTTGAATGAGCTTATTAGCAAAGAAATAAAAAGCGTGAGAAAATACCTTTCCAATGATACCTCACAAGTCCAAATCGGAAGAGTTTAGGTTCAGTTGTTCAAAAACAGCATCAAAAATCTCATTATTACGATTCCATTCAAATTTTTTTTTTTATATTTCTTTGTTAATTTTTTAAACTTAAACCGTTTTGTCATTTGAGGGGATTTTTTCAAAAAACATATTTAAGAAACTGTATTTATTCATAAAAAACTCCATTTTAGGAGGTATTTTCAAATCGGTCCAGCTCGCTTAAATATTAATATTTTTTCGAAATTTTTTGGTGGGCTTCTTAAAATATAATCAATTTTATAATTTCAATGGAAAAACAGTACCGATATTTTTTTTATTTTGTATGGGGAGTGATGCAGTCTAATGTACATATGTATGTATGTATGTATGTTTATGCATATAAAATAGGTATGCAGTTCATGTGCCGCTGCCTCCCAAAATCGCTTGAATGTTGAGATTTATGGTAGCTGGTATGAAATAGAATTGGAGAAGATTCAAAATGATTTGATCTTTCTTTTTGAGCAACCTACATACATACCCACGTATTTGCACTGATTCAATGAAATTTTTCAAATGCGAAATGGAAGCATAAAAAGTATACATAGTTGTGTTTGAACTAGAAACATTTGGGTTGTTCACATTTGCCTGACTATCAGGTTATCTGGTTAAAAATTATACTTCTCTAGTGCATATTATTGTTGTAAACTGAATAAAAAATATAACCACATAACCAGATAACCTGATAATCACGAAAGTGTGCACAACCCAATTGTAACGAAGCGCCAGGTAGTGTCAGTGGAATTATTTCGATGCGAAACCTATAAAAATACATATCGTCGTTTAAAGTGCAAAACCGCGTATCAACAAAATACAAAACCGCGTATGTGAATTGTAGAAATTATTTTCTAGAGCGTAAAAACACTGATATTTCAAAATGGTTCTCTTTTTTATAAAGCAATCGCATTCCTGGCCAGTATATTTCAGGACGAATGGATAAGGATTGAGCCAAGGCAAATCCAATTTTTGGCAGCCAATGTCAGTTACGCGGTTTTGCAGAATGACGATACGCGGTTTTGTTCTTTAAACGACGATATAATGTTGCTTCTTCTTCATTGGTCGCTGAAGCGAACAAAGCCATAGATTTTTTGTAGAGTTGTTCTTATAAATATCCTCGAAGCCTACTTTGCTCAACATTGTCCACGTTTCTGCATCATTTAAAGAAACGGACGCGATAAAGTATTTAGTTAGTATTTTTCATATACAGGAGGTTGGTTCCGTGTGGGAAAGTTTTTGATCACCATTCACCAGGAAGTATCCAAAAACAATTATTTTACATCCGGTTCAAGCAGCTCAAGACTTTGGTGTTTACACCAAGTATCCTTTGGATAGCAACTGTACACACGTTTGGAAGCGAACTAATTGCGAGAAGGCGAAACCCCAACATAGTAGACTTCAGACGACTAGCGAGTGATCTTAGCCAATTTTTGGTCCAATGATTGTACATACATACGTAGTCTAGTTAGTATAGTTAGTCTAGTTACTTAACTTACGTAAGAAATCGTCAGTGATCACTCAACACGTCCACTTTGCCAGAAGCGAAAACATTTTGGTTTTTGTATTTCCCTTTTCAGCTGATGTCACCTACATACATATAAGCCACATCAAAAAATTGCTTTGGCCAATAAATTAAGTTACGTTACGTAAATTAAGTCTAGTTTAACTGAACCTTAAGCCTAATTAAGTATAATTTGCCTAATATTTCAAATACTGTTGCTTAAAATGTTGACAAATAAAATCATACAACTACTACTTACGCCCAGGTCTTGATTAAAATAAAATATGCATGTAACTACATAATTTACTTTCAATACTTTTATTTTACCGTTTTATTGACTTTTAAACGAAAAATTGTATGTAGATTATACAGTAGAATTTACGTATTTTTCGTTTGTGTTATCTCACTTTTTGGCATCTTTCTTTATGAACTTAGAATTTATAAAGGATACAAGACAAAATTTCCACTGTACTAAATTTAATTGTTGCGCTTATATTTCGTCAGTAGACTTTACATTGTAGTAGAGTGATTGTAAATTATGTAAATTCCAGTTCAAATATAACATATTTTTTATCTTTTTCCAATAAGTCTATGTATATCACAACAGTTAGATGTTTATTCTTTATGTAACTGTTATAAATATTATATGAAATACAGTCAATACAGTTTTGTGCTCATGGCAATGAATAAATATTTAATGCACTTCCATTTATTCGTATAAAATTGCTCTAAAGGAAGCGGGAAGCAGGCAACTGAAAATTTCCAAATTTAATAATACATATTTACGATTTCTTTATAGCATATCTAATACTTCATTTATAATTAACTTATTGAAAACAATATATAAAATAAAATAAAAAAAAGTAACTTTACGCTTCTGTTGCAATAAATATTTCACTGAAACTAATAATTTCTGTATTTATATTGCTTCCATTATTGTTATGTTCATTTCCAATATCTTCCATTCACACTTCCTTGTTAACTAAGCATACTTTGGTTAAGTTAAATTTAATATATAGCAATTTAAAGAAAAAAATTGGTAATTATTTATGATGTATGTAAATATTTACAAACGACATGGTACTCGTATAAAAGATGAATTGAATTACAAAAAAAAATTATGCTTATACCCTTCATCTTGCTGATATAAATTTTTAATTATATTACCGGTTCTTATCCTCATACGTACGTGTATGTAGGTATATTTTCTTTTTTTCGAATAGTTTAATTTTGCTTTTAAATTTATTTTTAACTTATTTTCGCTGTCTTGAATAGACTCATTAACAGAAGCTCTATACATTCCATTGTATGTCGTCATTGCGCATTTCTTATTAATTTCAATTTTGTGAAAAAGAAATTATCATTTTGTAGAAAGCAATGTCTTAAACATTATCAATCGTAATATGGCTTACTTAATTTATAAGTATACAATATACATAAGTATGTACATATGTAGCATGTATGCCTGTATAAATTATATATTCACTATATATGTATACATCGATTTGTAGTTTTTCCTTATTAGTATGCATTATAGTGGGGATTGTAGGGAGCCTGCTTCTCATAGCCACTGCTTGCATTATTTGGTTGACCAGTACCTACACCTGCCACAGCAGCGTCATAGCTGGGTGGATTCATCGCAGCCGCAGGCATCGGTGGATAAGGTGTAACGTAAGGTTGTATGCTATAATTAGAAATCATTTGGAAATTAGCTACCGAAAAATTACTGGCACTAGCATAAAAGACCAACAAAAAAGGAACAGTCCAGCGCCTTCGTCTTGGTCTGCAGGCTGTATCGGAGATACAGCCGCTATATTTAAACGTAGAATACGTGGTATGGTTAAGAGCATATCCAAGTCAAAAACGAAATCACACACTAAGAAAAAAAGGGTTTTTCCAAAATTTTACAAATTTACATACTTCTAAGTGAAAAGAACTCAATGAGAATATAAGCGAAAGCCCTATTTTTAT